>NC_045128.1:33556029-33856551 GCF_007655135.1 Punica granatum
GGGATCTTCTTGTATCGGGCCTAGATAAAAGATACAGAAGTTTCCGACCAAGTAGCACCCAGAGATGTAATTTTGCGAGGACATATTGTTCCCACCACAGATGGTGGGACTGTCATCCCCAGGGCCGTACTGCTGCAGGGAGAGCGGGAGAGAGCAGATAAGAGATCGCCTTATATTTCTACATTTCCTTTGCTCTCGTTACAACTTAGTTTCAACATTTTTGTCATAAAATCACGGTAAAATTAGGCTCTCAGAGCCGTAAAATTGACGTAATATCATTGTCTTATCGAGCTGTGGGTTGGGGCGGTTCCATCTTCAACATTGTTCATTGATTTTCATCAATCGCAAACAATTGATTATTTTTTTTTGGGTAGATTAATGGGGAATTGATTAGTTAATATGGAGAATATATCATACTCGACGTGAAATCTTCGTATAACGCACAACTCTGTGGAAATGAAAATTTTCCATGCCGGGTTCTGTAAAAGTTTCCGAACCAAGTAAAACCCGCATCAATCGATTCCAGGAAGCATGTTCCATGGTGCAGAATCTGCAGATGGTGGGACACTACTCCATAGTGCCTTATACATTCACTGCAGTCAGGCACTTTTATTTTCTTTCGGTTTTTCATTCACTATATAATGCCATTTGAAATCGACATTTTTTGTAAAACCACGGGAATGTACTAAATATGCACAAAAGAGCTATAGGTAAGGTAGTATCACATTAATTTTTTACTAATATTAATTATGAAGAGATCATTGTCGTTCACAGATTGATTTACCTTATGGATGGAACGTTCATTTTCTCTGAACAGACGAGAATCCTTTGCTAGGCATGTTGCATCTATGAAATCAACGTTTTATTTATTAAGACGTGCAAACATTTGCCGAAAGTGAAAGCATATGTCAAATTTAAAGCGTAAAGTTCAATAAATAAAACCTTTTTCTTTCTTAGTTCCAACAATTGTGGGAAACTCTGGAAATTTCTTTCCTTTTTCCTCTAGGCACAGTATATATGAGAGAAATTGTGCACCTGCTAGGAGGTTTTCCCTTCCTTTTCCTAAGATCACAAGGTGTCTAGACTAATTCCCGTTTTGTCGCTATGATAGTGATCGGTTAGCTTTTGACCATGAGATGTTTACATTGAATTATTAACCCACTAGTATGCAGGTGAAATTGATCAATATTTTACCAAGCTTACTATCTGTTTTTCCTATCTATTTCCTTGCATATATGCAATAAAATATAGCGGTGAATATTTTCGTATATGCTGCAATTACTTGTTATGCTGTTGAATTGTTATTAATAATACTAAATAATAATAATAATAATTCAGCGGCTGAAAATGTGATTGTACTATAAAATGATTGCATGGTAAAATTTTATGTAAAAGACTTCCAAAAAAAAGGAAAAAGGAAATAACATAGGAAAGAAATTTTTTAAAAAAGAAGAAGAAAGAAAAATCAAAGACCTCATCATCCCTCTCACTTTTTCTTCTTCACGATCAATATATGTTCTCACCCCTATAAATGAATGGAATGCATACACACACACATGCACACACTGTAATAGATTTGTGAAGATCTTTGAGTCACTTTCCTGTCTCTGACTCTCATGATGATAATGACCCTTCACCTCCCGTTCCCCTCCCCCCCGGCCCACACTCTGTATATAAAAATATATGAACTCTTCCCTCATTTCGTGCAAGTCTCTTCTGTACCTTTGTTTTCTTTTCCCTGTCTTTCCTTTATATCATTTCTCTCCAATTCTTTTTTTTTTTTACCCTCCTTTTTCCTTTTTTTTTTTTGGGGGGGGGGGGGGGGGGGTTTTCCCCATTCTATTAGACACCTTTATTGAGGGAGTACACAACACAAGCTTCTGTACCTATCCAGAAAGTCGCTGCAAAATTGATGGAGCTGATCAATCTTTTGGATTGGAGGTAGGAAAATCCTTCCTTAGGGTTTCTGGGCATATGGATAAGCAGTTAAATAATTGCCCTTTTTAATTTATTGCCTGTGCTCTTGTCAGGGTAAAACATTGGTGTGCCGGTTGCTGTTCATTTCATGAATTATTTGTCGAGATCTTGAGCCTATCACCTATGTTGTGGATTTTTTTTTTATTTTTTTAGGCGGCAAGGAATTGGTTCGTATGTTTTCTCTCTGGTAGGCGGAGTTGGATAGAATATGATTTCCAAGGTGAAATTTTTAATTAGTTCAATTGGTTTCTGGAAGACTATAAGAAAGAAATTTGTGTGTTACTGAATCAGCTAATTTCTGACATGACATGATGACTCGGTTGCTGTTATGATTGTCTTAGACATGATTAACGTCTACTAAGTTCACAGCTTAGGATATGAGTTTTATGCTACTTCTGTGGTCGGGAAGTTTGCTATAATCTTTAAATCCTTGTACTTTTGCAGCTTTGCTAATAAATGATAACATAAAATTGGTGTTTGCTTGTTATGTATGTTATGTAGTGGCATACAAGTCGGATGGATACTTACCAGTCTTGTGGCAGTGGTTGCCACTGGTTTATGTGCTTGCTTTTGGCTATCGGTCTAATGATAGTTGGAGGAGATCGACCGGATATACTATGTTTGGAGTCGTCAAGGGAAGAGAGATATGGGGGGAGAGAGCTTCCTTCGGCCCACTCATGGGTGGCAATATTAAGGGGTTGAATTAGCTGCCGACTCATTCACTCAATCACTCAGTAGAGATCTAAAATGACGCGGTGGGTCGTTCTTGCTGTGATCGTCGATTGGCATCCTCTTAAGCGTAAAATTCTACTGCTTGACTGTGTGAATGATGCGGGAGATACTTCTCGCCCCTCCTTTTCTATGCTTGGACTGAAGGGAGCTCCTTTCTCTCGATTTCCCATTTCCTGGTCATGACTGATCTCTTCCTGTGTATAGAGCCACAACATTCCATCGAGATATGCTAGAACGATCTCACAACCCGAGGTATGTTAATCCTATCACACAGAAGGTCAGTGTATGATGCAACCTTCTACTTAATGGTCGGATTGTCCCGTAGATGATTCCTCCTTTCTGGGTGTATGTTGATCAACTATACCGTTGGTGAGTGAGTTAGGTCTATAATGCCAAAATCGAAATCAACCTTGCAATTGGTACACAAGTTGATCTAGGATCATGAGAGCTTATATTTGTGTTAGTTTGCTTCATAAAAGAATTTATTAATTACATTTTGTGCTGTAATTCCCAATTTTTTCTGTTCATTGAATGATCTGTTAGACTGTGTGATAGGCTGATAGCAATGTGGGTGAAAGAAGCCCCTCATTCTTTGGTTGGTTTAAGTCTTTGACCTTTATTTTGGCATTTTTTTTTAATGTTATCATCATCAGCATGGGGTTCTTATATATATATATATGTGTGTGTGCGCGCGCGCGCGTGTGTGTGTAACGTATTTTTTTTTTCCATTTTTCCCTTCCACTGCTGAAAAGAAAAATATCTGCCCGTTTATTTCCAAAAGAACTGTACGTCCCTGGTTCAATTCTGGCGCACTGCTTCAATGCTTTCTCACGAATCTCTCCTTTTTGCTGAACAAAGTCGTGTACTTTGTCTCACGAATCTCTCCTACTTGGCACTTTTGCCCTCCTTAAAATTTACATTGATTATTAGCTCCTCTTCTAACATGAAGTGTCGTCGTTGATCTCACAATGAGGTGTCCAATCGACCCTCGTGATGCAGGTCTAAGGTTCAAGATCCCACCTACTAGATATTGGTCGCACTCCGGTTCTTGATTGATCTATCTGGGGGTTGGATCGGGATCGTGCTAGCACATGGAAAGTACGTCGACATGCGATTATTAGGAGAATTATTTGGTGGGGTATGCTTATTATGTTGGTTAAAGGGTTTAATTCAATTGGTTTGGTGGGAGGGATATTCCTTACCAAACAGGTGAAAGCAAACAAATTCTGTATTGGGCTTTGAAATGAGCTTTTGTGTTTGGTCTCGTCTCGTCTCGTTTCATCTCTTTCTTTATATAATGTAAACCCTAGAGTTTCACCTATCTATTTGTCCCCATTAGGGCTTTTGTGTTGTTGGAACTTGGAACTCACTACTAGGAGTCTGCTTTATAGGTTTTTGGTGGCAAACTATAAAAACCAAAAGTTGAATAACATCCCATTTTATCAGAGAATTATCTTTTGGGATTATTAAATTATGTTGTATAAAATGTTTGTGGAGTACAATTAGGAGATAAAAAATGCTAAATCCTTTTAATTAGTGTGCCTAAAGATCTCCTTAATTGAAAATTTTACTCACGTCTTTGAATAGCCCTTAGATATTGTGTAATTATAATTCATGTCATTGTGAGTGAGGTTTCGAATTAGGAGGATTTTTAGAAGGATATGACAACACTCTTAGGAGATTTGAGGTTGGACACTTATTAGTGGAATTATCTGCAATACTGTATTTTTCATTCCTTTTTATTTACTAATCCATTTAGCCATCTCAGGGCTAGCTTAAGAATGAAAAAAGAAAAAGAAAAAGAGGAATATCATCTAAATGCATTTAATAAGAAAATTCTTAATTATATATGGCAATGTGAAAATATTCCATCTCAAAACTAGAAAGTTCAAACGAATATATACGTCCAAAGGACAGTTTTATGAAATTTTTTAGCCGTTGTGGTTTAAATTGGGACAAATTGAATCATGTAATTTTTTTATGGACAACTAACACTATGCAGTTTACTTTGTGAGACATAAGGGATCTCACCATTTGTTTTATGTCACTTTTGATTCTCAAACTTTCTTTTGTCATTATTACCTGCAAACTTTCAACTTTTTTATTTTCAATTTGATCCTAAAATTTAAATAAAATGGGGAAGGGCTACGACTGGGGCCGCCAGTTGGTGACTCCGTCCCCACCACCGATGTTGTCAGACTCACAAAGGATGCCGTAAACCTCGAAGGTGGGGTCGGGGTCTCTAATTGGTGGCTCTAGCCCCCAAATGGATTGAGATCTCAAACTCGAGATCTCGGTCGATTCGGGGGCTGGGGCCACCAATTAGAGACCTTGACCCCACCTTTGTGATCACTGTCATCCTTTGTCGGTGCAAGCGACCTCGGTGGTGGGGTCGGGAATGCCGACCGACGGCCCCAATCCTTTCCCCTTAATTTTTTTTTTCTAATTTTAAGACCAAATTGAAAAAAACTGAAAGTTTGAGGATAATAATGGCAAAAATAAAAATTTTAGGATAAAAAATGACGAAAAAAATAACTGTGAGGTCCCTTATGTCTCACAAAGTAACTACATGGTGTTTGTCGTCCCTCCAAAACTCACATGGTCCAATTCGTCCCAAGTTCAAACTAAATAGGGATTTTTGTACTTTTTCCAAATTTTTATTTGCTTCTCTTTATTTTATTTATTTATTTATTTTTTGGTGAACTTTGCTTCTCTTGAATATTACGTTACATTAAGAAGCTACATATCGTATATTGAATCATGGTGCTTAAGAATTACGTGTATACGTCGAATATGATATCGTTTTCTTTTATGTAGGAAATGTAAAAGTTGAGCACGCTTTGTATGGCGTTCTGTCTAAGGACAAGTAAAATGGAGACTGCTTCATCTATGCGAGATATTTGCTTCTATAAGTTACTGAATGACAATAAATAACTAGTTGATTACCTTATTCAGCCAAAAAAAAAACTAGTTGATTAGCTATAAAGTTAAAACCAGTTATATTTGTCGAATTTTGTTTACTTGTTACTGTAACACTGATCCTCGTGTACCATTCTGGTAACGCAAGTCGGCGGCAGGCCAATTCATCCTTGTAAATTTAAGATCATAAGGTCTAGATGAAGGGTAATTACGTGAAATTGGGGTTTGATACTATTTAATACTTACAAAAAGATGAAGAAAAGGAGCCTTGAAGACATATTCTTTTGGTAGAAAAGGAAAAAATATTAGAAATTAGCAGTTTCAGCTGAGACGGCTCAGTTGATACAAATAGTAGAGGTAATGGATAAATCCATCTGATCATACAAAATAAGGTGTAATTAATGCCGAGTTAGGAGGGGACACAAAATACATGACCTCCTGATAAAGAGTACAAAATCATCCTTAGCTAGACGGGTGAGATAATCGGCAATGGAATTGGTTTTCCGAAAGCATGGTGAATCCTAACATTACCGAAGGTTCGTGCTAGACTCCTGCAATCCAAAATTACAGTCATAAGTGTAAAATTCTCATTTGCATTTTCTAAAAAGAGGTCAACAATTACCTTGGCATCCATCTCAATGATAAGAGATTGGATGCAAATATCCTGCAGCCCTTCACTCAAGGCTCAACACTCCGCTATGAGACTGTTAGTGAACCCAAAGGGACAAGTTTATATCCTTTAACCCAGCCCCTGTGGATACCACCGGCACCCGCCCTGACCGAGCAACCTTCAGCTGAGCCATCTGTGTTCAGTTTCAGCCATCCCTCTGGAGTAGCAATCCACTAACCATGAGTAGTGTTGTGCTTTGCATACTCACTTTTATCAACAATGTTATCTGACATGATCAAGTGTGGTTTTTTTATTTTAGGGTTTATTACACTGTATATCCTAACGTTGACAGATATTTTTAGATCTATCTCAACGTCGTATTTTTGCCTAAGGTATCCCAACGTTGCTATTTTTGTTTCACCAACTATCCCATAGGGCTATATGGTGATATCAAATTAGCAATGTTGTAATATCTCAGATAAAAAATCGACGTTTGAATAGATCTAAGAATATACGTTATATAGTGCAATATACCCTTTATTTTATACTCGACAGCAACAAGATTGTTGAATGGATATGGTATTGAATAACGATTTGGTACATGGGTTTTTTTTTATTACATCGAAGTATAATACCAGCAATATGTCCAATCAAGCTCCATGTATTTCTACACTACCTCCACATAAATAGTTTAAGAAAGAAATAATCTTTTTGTTACACTAAACTGAATTGAACTAAATAAGAAAAGAAAATAGCAAATGATATCAGAAAAAGCGGATCGAATTAATCGAGTTCAACTCATTTTACAAATGATGTAATATTTAAGAGAGGTATAGTTTAAAGTTTTGTCCTTAAGAAACACCCTCTAACAATCAAATGAATCTTATACAAGATTAGGAAATAAAGTGAAATGAAATTACTTGTATCCTTATATCACTACACTAATACCCATTCTTTCGTAAAGCAAAATGTTTAAACATTGATGAAGTGGTTCATTGAATAAAAACTAAAAAGCCCTCATACACACTTGCACTCTTCTTTTTAGGGCAAAAATCTGATGAGATCACAGCCAATCTGATTTTTTAACATGAAGTTTACTTATTTTAAGGATTATATATATTCTGCACCAAAGTACAATCAAAAGGCACTGTGCCCTCACTTCTTTGAGTCCATCAAGAAGTGAAGTACACATTGCCACCATTTTTCTATTCCTATGGAAATGAGCCCATGAGGCCCTAATCTTGCCCTTCAACATTTATAAATCTACATGTATGTGTGTGTGTGTGCGTGTAGTATAGTGCCACTTTCATTTGAATTAATTTTTTTATTCTTGATATTTTGCTGAGAAACATCACGTGAAATATAATAATAGTAATAATAAAAATAAAAATAATAAAATAAAATGATTTTATTTTTCCCACTTGCTTATAAGAAATATGTGTTGTTTTCTTTTGGGGAGTCATGTGATATTTGCCAAAAATGGATGAAGGTTACCCTTCATACCTGGTTCCTGTTTTGGAAATGGACATGAGTGACTTTGCCCTCACGTCAAGAGGATGTTGTTTCCCTTTTTTGTTATTCATTTTATTACATTAAAAACAATTATTCATTTAATATTTCCATAAACATTGATTAATACACTTTTGAATAAACGCAAGTTGCAAGCTGTTGGGTTAGGCTGACCAATGAGATAAGGGGAGCTTCCATGAAATATGTGTATGATTTTTGAGAAGATTTATCATTGACCTCGGTAACAATTGAGGTCGACTAGATTATTAAACCAATATGGTCGGTTATAACTCGGTTAGCTTCTCGTGAGCATACAGTGAAGAAGAATTATATTCATGCCGTAGCGTGGATGCAAGTGAGAGATATCGTCACGTGTTCACGTGATATCACATTTTGTTGACTTGTCTTCTTCATGTAGACTTATATGTGAGCCAGGAAAGTGTTAATCTATATATTTTCGATATTGGTTTCATTTATTTATAAATTAGTTGCAGATTAAAAATATATTTAAATTTACACGCATATAATAACTTATTTTATAAAAGAATGCACATACCTTTCTAGTTTTCGTATACATGGATTTTCTGCTATGGGGCTCTTTTGAGGAATGGGCCTCTTGAGTTCTGATTAGGATCATATTGGGCTTCCAATCACAATGGGCCTGAAAGTTGTAAAAAGGAACCTGTCTATTAGGCAAAAAACACAGCCCATCATCAGTCATTAGTCAATTGTTAAAAAGGAGATAAACAGAACAAAACATTTTCTTGTTGGGATGATGAAAACCACAGTTCTAGTAAAATTGGTAAACAACCTCTCTTAGAGAGGGTATAGCGCAATGGTATACCTTTCGCCTGGTAATCAAGAGGTCCTAGATTCGATACTCAATGAGACTACCCGTGCTCCTCTATTAAATATTTAGGATTTCTATTTCAATGTATTAGACTTATGGCCGCCCTTGTAATCGAAAAAATAAAAAGGAAAAAGAGCAAAAAAAAAGGGGGGGTAAACAGCGCATATCATAGATGAACCTTTTATTATAGCATAGGCATTTGAAACTTATCAGAGTATCCATTGATTTGGTGAATTGATGCTCGAGTCAGAATTAGTATTAGCAAATCTCGTAATCTAAAAAAAAAAGAGGTTTTTTTTTCGATTACAAAAAAAGTTTATGAATCTAACATAATAAAATAAAAATTTTAAATATTTAATAAAATGACACGGGTTGTTCCAATAAATATTGAAATTGGGAGTTCTTATTACGAGATAAGAACGTGTGCTACTGCGCTACACCATCTATTAAAAAAATGAAAATTTCTTTTTAGTTTTGCTTCTTCTTCTTTTTCCTTTTATTGTTGAAAGAAAGAAATCCACAGCTATGTACAGTTTATAAATTGCGCTTATATGAATAGGCTTTTTCGATGGGTCGTACTTCAGGACTTACTGAAAGTATTACTAATTACGGCTAATCAATGCCCAAGCAGGGATTAGTATAAGCATACTTCGCAGTTTTACTGAAAGCAGAGTGTTTTTTTCCCCCTCTCTAAAATGTAGAAACCAAGAAATTATCATATCATATTTTGGTGGATATTAAGAGCTTAAGCTTAGACGTTAGACTGTCCTTGACCTTTGTCCTTGAGGTGGACGGTAGAATTTTCAGGTAAAGAATAGCTCGAAATACAAACTGCAACGTTATCTTTTCAGCCAGTCAGTCGACCGAGTTCTTCTTCGCAGTTTCCTCCGGTCTCCTCGGAATTTGCTGCCGGAAGCAGGAGACACCGAGAAATCAACAGCAGGATTGCCCACATGAGTTCCGGGTCGCTTCAGCTTCAAAATTCGATCTTACCAGCGACACCTGGAGTTACTAATGGCGCCCACTGGAAGCCCAAGTTCTTGTCTTTGCAATGTGGCAGGAGATGGAACCCCAGGCCCGGTGCTTCGAAGCTCGTTGCCTTTGCCTCCGCTTCTTCAGCCGCCGGCTCCGGCCGCGAGTATTCTGGTAAAACATTGCTCGGTCCTCTGCAGTTTCATCCTTTTATTGAAGTATTTCTGCTTGGTTTACTTTGAGCTGAAACAGCATGCCATCAGCAAGATATCCTTTTGCCCATAAAAAATGACCCTTTTTTTGTGGCTTAATTTGAGCTGAGATGTCATGTTACTAGGACTCCCAGTAGGGGCATATTAAAATTTTTGAATCGGAATTATTGTTTGTTGAAGTATTTTATGGAATTTGATGGGTGTAAACAAGAATTTGCAGGGAATTATTCTTCTAATCAGGAGTTTTTTGCAGAGGAGTTATTGGAAAGGATAAAGGAGAAGGGAAAGAAGAAAATTGCGGGAATAGATCAGGATGAGCTGGTGGATGACCCGGAACATCTTGCCGATCCCGACAGTTGTTTTTGTGAGTTTAATGGGGTCAAGATACACCACAAGGTCTATGATGCTGTTGTATCCCAACAGCATGAATCTTCAAATCAAAGTCTGAACCTGAATATTCCGATGATTCTATTGCACGGTTTTGGAGCCTCTATCTTCTCTTGGAATCGGGCCTTGAAGCCTTTAGCTGAGGCCACTGGTTCTAGGGTTCTCGCATTTGATAGACCTGCATTTGGATTAACTTCGAGGGTGGACCTAAGTTCTTTGAATGTCCTGTCGGGTGGTGAGGATGCGAGACCTCTGAATCCATATTCAATGGCTTTCTCAGTGCTCGCCACCTTGTACTTCATCAACTTCTTGGCAGCTGATAAAGCAATCCTCGTGGGGTAGGTAATGAACGATCTCTTAGCAGACATTTGGGCTCCACTGATTGGTTTCTCAAGTTCAGGAAACCCGTCATTTGGACTACCAGTTCTGACATCTTTATTGGTGGAAAATACTCATTCATATGTCTAGAGAATAGAAAGATTGCATTTCGTTTGTTCACATTTTAGAGTAACACTCCAGCCTGACTTAATTGTTGACATTTTGTTGTGAAAAACTTTCCTGCCCATCTCTTCTCTGTTTAGGAATAAGTTTCAGATTGCAATTCATGAAATGTCTTTTCTTGATGAATGCATGAAATTTGTGCTTGTTCTCTTATAAAATCTAGACGGGAAAGGAAATTGAAATGCATTACTTGCAGGAGAAAACAGAAACTGATAATCTTCTACAGAAACAACTAAAGATTTACGTAATGGTGCCCTTTCTGTGGCAGTTTTAGCAAATTATGTCACATAACTGCTCTTGTCTCTTTCGCATAAACCGTTTCAAGACATCCTGATTTTCCTATTCTACTTCAGAGGATGCTTTGTCTTCTGCTCATTCTTGCATTTGGATTCACATCAAAAACTGGTTTAAATAAGTCCATCTTCTTAGGCACTCAGCTGGCTCCCTTGTAGCAGTTAACACATACTTTGAAGCTCCTGAAAGAGTCGCTGCTCTGATCCTCGTCGCCCCTGCTATTTTTGCTCCAAATCCTCCACCTAGAGAGAATCAGCCCAAAGACGAGAAGTCTAACTTTGAAAAGGCAGGGGAAAATAATCTAATATCCAGGCTGTTCACATCCTTGTCAAGGATTGCCAAGTACATTGGAGAGGTGATCATCAGGATGGTAACGGGGATGACAAAGATGCTGAGTTCTCTGTACAAGAAAGTCTTATCGACTATTCTGCGCTCTGCTTTGGGAATAATGCTGGTTAGTTCACTGTATGCTCTGCCCTGCTTCTGCATTTGGTTCTATCTTTTGGGTCTTGATTCATCCAAGTTCAAACCTTTATAGGATATATTTGGACCTCTCTTAACTTCCCAGTTTCTACCTAAATAAATTAATTCTCAGGTAAGGATGTTAATCGATAAATTCGGCATATCCGCGATTAAGATTGCCTGGCATGACCAGAAGCAAATCACTGACCATGTCCTCCAGGGTTACACTAAGGTATTTTTTCTGAGGTTCACCCTTATCGCATTTATGAAGCTTAAAGCTTGTGTTTAACTAATGGCCACGCACATATGACATCTCTGCAGCCATTAAGGAGCAAAGGTTGGGACAGAGCTCTTGTGGAATATACAGTGGCAATGCTTTTGGATGTTGAGTCTGAATCGAAACCCCCAATCGGGAAAAGGCTTCATGAAATTTCATGCCCTGGTAAATTGCAATTGAAGAAACAATTTTTTGTTTGTGTGTTATTCCGGGTTTGTCTGATGGTGTTTTGCTCTTAATGGTGAAACCAGTTCTGATTATCACCGGTGATAATGATCGGATTGTCCCATCGTGGAATGCCAAGAGACTCTCCCGAGTAATCCCTGGATCTGTGCTCAAAGTTATCAAGCACTGTGGCCACCTGCCCCATGAGGAAAAGGTCGAAGAGTTTGTTTCGGTCGTGAGGAATTTTCTGCTGAAAACTCTTGGTAGTTCTGAGGAACAACTCTTTCAGCAAGCTCTAGTCTGAGCTCTCATATTATGATTCACTGGAAGGGAATGGAAACTTCAGAATGGAATCTCAGTAGAAAACTGGAACTGTTCTGTATCACGATTCCATTTCCGTCTGTTTCCACTTAAGTCATCCCAAGCACGAGCCTACTTTCCGTTAAATGCCTCATGCTTTGTTCAAGGGGGATTGCTTCAAGATCAAACCAGCAGGGTGAGGATTTGAACATTCTTTAAGAACTGGTATTGCAGCAAATAAACATCAGAAATGGCAATAGGAGCCTGGAGGAAAAAGAGTCTAATGAAGAATTTGTGGTTAGGGAATAAATGAGCCATTATAAGCATAATTACCTGTACAGACAGTACTTTTAGCTCGAGTTTGTAACTATAGTTGTAATCAATTAACATGTTAGTATATATTAAACATTACTATGTTTATTCAATCATAGAGTTGTTTGTTCTGCCATTTTCAGCGCAGCTTTTAGTGACAAACCTGATCAACGATAGGAACCAAACTAGGAAACAGAGATAAGTCATAAATTACAGAGAGGAGATTGCATCAGAAAGGAGGATCCATTGATACAGTCACACTAGCATCTTGTAAGCCTGCAGGAGCAGAAACATCAAATCCTGACATGAAGTCGTCCCCGAAAATAAGAGCACCAGCAGCAAGAGCCCCAGCGCCCAGTCCCATCTCAAATCCTCGTGTCCTGCTCTGCCCACGTGACGCTGTGGCGGGGGGCATGTTCATGTAGTTACCTGCCGAGTTTGGATTTTCAGTTCTTGGCAGGAAAGTGGGTACGAAACCGACATTAGAAGGCGGCGGCGGTGGGGGAGGTGTTTGGGTTGGTCGATACCTAGGCAGGTGCCCACCAATAGGTGGGCGGGTCATCCCAGCAATAGAGGAATAAGTACTTCCACCACTCTGGCTGTGCGGGAATTCTGCTCTTGTTCGGTTCTCTCGGGCTCGACGAATTATTTGGGGTGGTGTTAGAGGGGCTTGAGATGATGGTAAATCATCTGATGAATCATGCGGGAATTCTGTTCTTGTTCGGTTTTCCTGGGCTCGACGAATTATGGGAAGGTGTGTTGGAGGGGCTTGAGGTGATGAAATATCATCTGATGAATCTTCATCCTTTGCAGAGGTTGTATGATGGTTATGAGCCATAAGCACAATTCCTCCTCCATTACCTGCAAAATCACATCATTAATGGATCTTAGCGGTCCTCTTTCAAGCCGTCATAAAGCGATCAAAGATACGACATTTACCAGAGTAGGAACTAGGCACTTCTCCTTCCTCCGAGATGCGAACAGAAATGTCAATGAATCCCTGGGGCTTATTTGAATTCCCCTTACGAAGCTGATAACTCGCGACTTCATCAATAGCTCTTCTCGAAACAGATTCCCCCTTTGAATGCTTCAAGAAAAACTCCTTCAGGAAGATAGTTGCTGTTCCATGGAGACTCTCCCTCAGGAAAATTGGCTCCCTGCTGTAAACTTCGATGTGCAGGGCTAAGTCTCCATATCCTGAGCCCGAGGTATCAATCAGGGTCGCAAACTTCGTCTTCCACTGGGGGTTCGAACTCCCAGAGGCATCAATCCTTGTGCAGTACTTGTTCTTCGGGTCAATCCAACCAACGGCGAACCACTGGACCTTCCACAGAGATGAACGCCGGAGCCCTCGAGCAGAAATCAGAGAGACTTCCACCCAAATTTTACCCATAATTTCGAAGCGATCAATGGAAAAACCGAATGGAGGCCGGGAACTAGTCTTGTGAGAGCTTCTTGGAATAAAGTTGATTTGGAAGGTTTAAAAAGGAAGAAAGGGTGTTTTGCTTTTCAAAGGAAAGAAAAGAATACTTCGCGTTGCAATTACCAAGAAATGAAAAAATTCTTATTCCTGACGACGTTGGCAAAATCTTATTGCCATCTTTCCAACAACAAAGTGCATTGTTGATGGGCAAGAATATATTCAACAGGGCATTGGTCATTAAATATGATATAAATTTTTACATACTGTACAGTCTTTTTGAGAGAAAAGCTCAGCTTGAAAACTGTTTACCGATCAAATGATCAGACAGAGAACCTTCCCCATCTTTTCTTCGACTGAGAGTAGTGCCTCACTCTTATGAGTTTCTAATCCTTGATTGAGAATGGAACTCCTTAAATGTCGGAACCAATAATAACTTACGACCCACGCGTCTGAACCCTCCACTCCCATCAGTGCTACTACCGGTAATGGCCCTTGTATACATCATTGTTGTGGATCCTAGAATGTCGTCTCCAAATCCACATGCTTCGAAGAACAACCTTAAAAGAGGCATACCGGGAACTACTGTCAAATTGGTTCACGAAAATTGTGAAAGCGATGGCACAGTATTACCAACAGAATTGTCAGAAATAGCCTAAGATCTGATAGAAGATATATCTCCATCTTCTTTGTGAACAGAATGAGACTTCCTACTTTATGAGATTAACGTTGTTATTTACCTGTCATCATCAGAGCAGAGAGCCGCTATGTCGTAAATATCTTTCCCCGTGAGGATTCTGCGTTAAAGAGAACAAAATAGCTCGATGCATTAGCAACCTTATGACGCATCTCTAAATGGAAGACCGAACAAATGCACAAATGTTCATTGAGCAAACTTCCTCGTAATGCATTTTTCCGCTAACTCAGTAGACAGAACAGACCTTACAATCCGTTGAACAATCATCCGGCCGATACCCATCCTCTGCAGCGGAGGAACAACCTGGGAGTTACTGAAACACAATCACATGAATATACATGTGCAAAAATCAAAACTTGCTCCATTTGCTCATAAATTCAAACCACCACCTTCCTTCCTATGCTCAATTTTCATGGCACTCTTGTCATATTTTGGAAATCTATTCATCTTCTTCATGTATCTTTAGCATTACAAAAAGTATTCAACTGAGAGCATCATACCATGACGTCGTAAATGGAAGCTGTCAGCCCATTGTCTGACACTGCTCGACCGAACCCCACCAGCTGCCCGCTATACGGAGTGACCGCAGGCGGCACCACCCTCCTCATCAAATCCCCGACGCTCGACGCCCTCTGCTCCTCAATCCCATCACCGTCGACAGGCAAGTCCCGAGGCTCGCAGAACACGGAGACGACCACGGAGCTGTGATCGAGCGCAACGCGGAGCTTGTCAACGCCTGCAATGTCTCCTTCCTCGACCCGCCCGTCGGGGCCTATCCGGGGGAACGCGTGGCAGGACCTGTTGCAGGAGACAAAGAGGTCCCGGAGCGAGCCGGGGTTGACGTGGGAAGGGTTTGTGGAGAGGTAGACCGGGATTGACAAGCCCACCCTGGCGGGCTTGTTGGGAATGTTCTTGGCTGTCTTCGTCGTCGCCCACCGTAATTCCATTGCCTTGGAGAAGCAGAACCTAACGGAGGCCGCCATTGATGTGCTCTGCGGTGAGCTCCGACGGTGACGATGATGATGAATACGTGATCATGGTGGTTTTGGGCCTTACATAAGATTCCCATCCTGGTAAGATATTAATGGGCGGAACCGACAAATCCAGGTCTTTGATTTGGGCCCAATGAATTATTCGCTCAGTGCAGGCCCATAATTCTTTTTTTTTTTTGGATAGGCACTTGGTATTCGAAAGTCCATAAACCATGACTAATTCACGTTCAAACCAGGTCGACCTACTAAAGATTAAACTTTTTTCATCGTAGATTTTTTCTATTCAGAAAACTCGATTCCAAGACTTTACATAAGGGGAATTGATGTCAATCACTTAAACCAACCCGCGTTGTCATAATTTTATTCATCCAACTTTTTTGTATGAGCAATCAAGCCGGAGCCCTTTCGGGCTGCACCGCCTGGTATATAGAAGCCCTATGAGTCCTGAGTCTCCTAACTAATTTAGACTAGAATTAAGTCGCCCCACTAAGAGATAAAACTCCATCAATAGTGAATTTTTTCAATTTACAATATATGAATCTAAAACCTTGCATAAAGACAATATGCATCAAATCACCTGAACTAATTTATGTTTTTGTCAAGTCGGAGCTCTTAAATAAGCACATGAAAATATCCTATTTGTTTGACTAGGGCATGATAGATACATCCACTATTACTTAACAATAGAAATGTGATCTTTTTTTTTTATCGGTGGAAAAGGGGGGCAGAAGCCCAAAAAATGTGATCAATTTATATATGTAACCAAACTAGATTAGAAATTCAATTTTCGGGAACATGGGATTGTATCAAACGACAAGTTGGAAAAGGCGACATAAAAGTTTTAAGGCTGGGAGAGTGCGCCCGATATATACGCTCCGTTTGGTTTGGCAGTTAAAATCACAAAAATTTTAATTTTAACTTTAACTCAACACACTGCACAATCATTTGTCATTTTCCACAATTAAAATCAAAGTTATTTTAACTCTGAAACCAAATGCTCAAATATAGACTTTCAACGTAATCAGGTGATTGATTTATATAGGATTCAAGTGTAATGGATGAATTGATAAAGAGCCAAAGAGATCGATGACATCAATGTGCCATTCAACGGGGCCTTCCTAGTTGTTGAGAGCATGTATTGATGATTAAGTATAGTACCAGAAGAGAGGTTGATCAAGTATGCTAGTATGTATAAGATCGAACATTATAAGCTTTCCATATGTCGAATGTATCGAAAAGATACATTATAATCCAAGTTGAATTAATGATCATAGACTTATGATCATATTTTCAACTTGGAACTCACTCTACTGTTTGATATCAATACATAATCACATAGTGTGTCTGGGTATATGTAGTACTGATTGTACGTAGTTAATTAGCTAACTGTCGGATAAAGTTGAACAAAACCCTTGACGGCGAGTTCACTAGCTAGTTCACTGCAAATTATGCTTCAGCAGCATACATAGTGTCGGGACTGAAACTCTTCTGAATCTCAAGTACGAGCTCCTCCAAACTCAGCCGGCATTCGAGCCCTATCTGAAAGATTCAGACCAATCAATACATGATGTCAATGATCATAACAATCAATGATCAGAAAGAAAGGAAAAAAGACAAGGTAATCAAGAGCTTCTCATCAAGTTTCTAATATTCATCCAGTTTCTCGACTGCTCATATTATGTTGTCAAAAATGTACGAGGTTGCTATGCTCTCGCAACAATCGTGACAAGAAGATTTAGATTGTCCCATAATTTGTTTCATTTCCATATATGTAATTTGGTCTCTCGATGCTTAATTCTTTCCATCTTTTGTCGAGCAAGCAAAGTGTATATTAATGTAACCCTACAAGCTGGAATCAAGGATATCTTTCATCACGAGAATTGTTATTCGTTTCTATGACTACTATATATATGTGTGTGTATGTATCTACGTATCTATATAATAAATATAGACATATGTACGTCAATACCACAGCAGCCAGAAACCCTAATGAGGGTTTTTAATTAGAGAAGCAACATATATATATATATATATATGTCCAATCGTTCTTTGAGCTCAGAAGACATATAGGAAATACATTACCTTGACGACAAAGGAGTACAAGACGGTGTCCTCCATGCTGCTGATGTTCAAATGGAGGATCTCAAACGAAAGCTTCTCAAGAACCGCAATGATCTTCACAATCTGCCCCGGTATCCTGCGAGCGATCACCTTGAGGATCACGTTCGATCCCGAGATCCTAGCTTCGATGTCTGCAAACCTAGAGTTGCAGCACGCCCCTCCTGCTAGTTCCTTATTAGCAGCAGCACACCCGAAGCTGAAAGGACTATCAGGTGGGGGTGTAGCGCCTATCAGCTGAAGCGGGCGAGGGCTAGGGCTAGGGCTACTAGGGCTGAGGCTCTTCCTCCTTTTCTTGGCCTCAAGGGACTGGAGGACTTGGTGTAGTTCCTTGATGAACTCGATCGCTCCCCCTATTATTGATGCCTGGTCACCCTACACGTCAAAACCCAAGATACCCAGATTATAAGTAAATCGTGCCACTCCTAGCAGCATCCCATAACGATAGACTAGATCATTTGCCAAGTCATAAAGCAATGATGCTTGACTATGTGTTAGGAAACTAATCTATATAGTTCAACCCCATCCACATATAGTTCGTTAAATCCACCTCCACCAACAACGATCGATAAAGGGGAGATGGAATCTTACAGAGAAGAGAAGTTCATCTCTTTTTCATCAACTACCAATTGGTAAACCTTTAGGGTTTTCTCGTAAAAAACTTGTAGATGGATATACGGAGAGATATACATATATAGAATCGTAGATGAAACACATAGACAAACACGCGTTGCTTGCGGCACACATGAATATATAGTATGTGTATACCCTTTTGATATAGAAGCAAGGGGTCAAGGATCGGAGGACTTTGAGATGCTCGTTCATCTGCCTTCTCCTGTTCCTCTCCACAGCTATGTGAGACATAACTTCGTCCTCTTTCGTCTCGTTGATGTGCCGTCGACACCGCTAATGCTTCTCTCTCCCCCTCTCTCTCACTGATGCGTTTTCTCTCTCTTTACTGCCAATTCTTACCAGCCATATATATCTTGTAGAGGACTTAAGTTTGTACACTACATTACTGGCAGATTTTTTATTTTTTTTTTTGTCGTTAGGTCTTTATTTTTTTTCTGGGGTTTGGACCATAGAGAAAAGCTGCAAGGGGCATAGCATGAGGTCTTATGATAATAAATGCTGCATGCTGCAAGTCTCGTGAGGTTATTTTACTCTGTCTCTCTCCACTGTATGATCTTTTAGGGTTTGTACTTTGTAGAGAGAGAGAGATTGTTACCATTTTTTTTTTTAAAAATCTCACACGTATATATATATATATATATGTTTATATGTGCACTATGACACCGAAAGTCTAACGGATCTCGATTAATTCAGTTTGAGTCGGATCGATCCTATATAGAGATAATACTTTTTCATTCGAGTATTTTTTTCATTTACAAGAGTTGAATTCGAGACTTTATTTAAGGAATGTAAGTTTCAAATGCTCATCCAATCCTGGTTGATCTCTCACATACGTTTTAATATGTTGTGCCAATTTACGTGAGTTTAAAGAGAAAGCTCGGGACTGTGTAGTTTTTGGCTGCTCCTCTCTCTCTCTCTCTTTCTCTTGTCCTTCTCATCAGTCTCATGTCTTTAATTTCTCATGGACTCGCTGATCTCAATATTACATTACCTACTCCCCATCTTCCCTTCCTAGTTCCTCCTCCCTGGCGTGCTCTAAATATATATCATGCCTACCTTGCTCGCTCCATCATCGCTTTGTATATCTATATATAGATAGATAGATAGATATATACATATATTTTCTTTTGTAGAACATTTAATTAGGTGATTCGATGAATCGCGAAAGCCAGCTCTCTACTTGTGAACAAGAATTCATATGAAATCCATATATTTGTACCTTTATGCTTTTGGTGTCGTTAGTTAAATCTATTTGAACAAGTAAGGTCAAGTTCTATGTAATCAAGAATCAAATGAACTCGGTCTACTCATATTGAAGTCAGAAATTCCATTTAGTGGGAAGACAAGCATCGATAGTACTAATTATATCGTGTCTCACCGAAAATAGAATGCAGAGACTATGATTAGTTCTAAGTTTTCAACCATCATCAATTACTTTTATATCCAATTCCCAAAGTAACATCCAGGATGATCTATGATGTAATCACCTTTACCCGTTCCAGCTCCAATTACATATGAAAACGACTTGTAATGGAGAACCACCGCTCTTGATTTCCGATTTTGAGCGGTACTACAATCACATCTCATGTCAACATTAGAAAGTGCCACGACGAGTAAGGATTAGAAAAGAAGTTCATCTATAAATATATCGACTTGGAGCACAAATGTATTGCAGAAATTAGTATATCATACAGCTAGAAAAATTATGAAGTTCGGAAACATCGTCCCTTTATTAAATCATCTATCTAGATTTACATATTCCGATATAGAATAACTGTCCCCAGCTTACATATCAGAATCCTGAGTCCAGCAATATCTTCCTGAATCTGTGGTGATATATTCACAAATAAAGACCTGCTTTGCAAATGAAATGATGCAGAATCTTGTTTTCGACTGCCCTGTTTGCTTCTTATCTTCGTCTGTGATCTGATATACCAGGAAGTCACAGAAGAACAAAGACTTAAATCCAATTCAATTGAATTCTATGTGTAAAGAAATGGAGGCCCGTCAATAATCTACCAGTGGTGTTTAAATACAATCCTTGATCCGCACCAGCAGTAATTGTGTTTGACAGGAGATGTACAACTTCCACGGATATTCACGAACATAATTCAAGCTTTACGAAATTTTCTAAGTATGTAAAAAGCATATTGCAGTTGCTTCACTGTAAATAGTACGTACTCTACCCAGTTATAGTGATCAAGCGGTGCCAAGGGATTTCTCATACTCCTGAAGCTGTGATAGGAAACCAGAATTAGGAGATGCTTGTGGCCTCTTGCTCTTCACGTGTTCCATAGCTTGAGAAAGGCTCATCCCGTGCTTCTTCATCAGATAAGCAACAACGACACTAACACTGCACAAACATACCTTACTCCATAAAAATCAATTCTAAGACCACACTTCAAAGTTCAATCGCTTAAGAGGACAGGAAACACATCTCAAACAGACACTACCAAGTGGTGAAAAAAGCAGATACTATCGAGAGAGAAATTCAAAATGCCGACTCAACAAATTAATTATCTGCTCTGTCTCTGAAGCTCATGAAACTGCATACAAATCCAGCTCATATAAAAAGTTTTTATTTTTCAAGAGAACTACATTCTGACGTAGCTTCATCGTGAATAAGATACCACTCCATTATTGAACTCTTCTAGTCCCACTTAGGTTTTTTAACCAACTAAATCCATGAAATGGGAATATAAAAGCAGACCAAAGAATCATTTCTATGCAATAAATTTGAAAGGGTAAAAGATAGAGAAATTGATTGTAGTTCCAAGCAGCGTGCAGACAACAGGCAACTTACCTCCGGGATCTCCCCATAAAGCAATGTACCAGCACGCCACCTCCCTGACTCTTGGCCTCATTGATAAATTCACAACACTCATCAAAATGTTGTCTTATATTAACGTCTTCTTTGTCCGTAACTGCCTCAATTAAGAGAGGAGATGGCCAACATTTTTACTCAAAGTTTCAATTGAGATATGAAAGGACGATGCAGCTCATAACACATATATATGGGTCACCATAGACGTTTGCATAAAACAATTATCCATAGCTTCGAAGCATTTCTGAGCTCTCTCTCTCTCTCTCTCTCTCTCTCTCTCTCAACATGTAAACGACTAGTAATATATGAAAATAGTTTCTGCCTTTTAGAAAATAAGGAAAGATCTTTGTGAAATCAGAGGAAAGTTCTGGAAAGAATATGACCGAACAATTATAATACCTTCAATAACTTTATAAACAAATTCAGTCGGGTAGGCAGGCCCAATTGATTTAGCCACGACCAGTATGTGCGTGATATTGAGCCGTTTGACTTCGTCCTTATTATTCGCAGCTCCGACAGATCCCAAGAAGAGACCCTATATAGTAGCATCCTAATTACCAAATACATATATCCAAAACATAGTTTAGAGTTGTAAACATGGGAAAAACACGACAATATCGAATCTCATACCTCTTCGATTTGGCAAGGAACCCTGTCTTCTTTAATGCATTTAGTTAGGCTCCTAAGTTGCAGGATTGCTGCAATCTGTCTCCTCATGTAATCCTCCGTATGAGCCATGGAGGAAAAGCAATGGTAAACCTCTTCTCTACGCTTTATTTCTGCTCCACGAAACAGAGCAGCATCACCAAATCAGTCAAATCAATTACCCGGTTTCTCGTTTTTATCGCGGAAAAATCATGTAAAATTATGAACTGAAGGCCGATCGAATACTGCAAATTAATGTTAGCATTTGTATGATTGTCTGATAACATTCCATATCCTGCTTCGACTGGGACAATCGCCATCAAAGAGAAACAATCAATGGCAAAGCAATCAACCCCACGCTCAAATCAACAAGGCCTGAAGAATTTACATACTTACGGAAAGCCCTGTGATGGAAATCGTTACCTCTTTCAGTTGAGCTGAGCAATGGCAGAAGGGGGAGAAGATGCAGATCAGAGCTCGACGAGAACGACAGGAGAGAGGAGAATCGCAGAGGAAGAAAGCGATGAAGGATCGAGTAGGAGAGACGAACAGTACAGATGAGAAGATCACAGAAATGGGCTTTCTGGGCCTACAAAATGTCGAGAGATGGGGTGGCGAGATGAATTGGGCTAAGGCCCATTAAGAATTTTTTTTATGGATCCGGTTTAGACGACCACGGGAACTGAACAGTACAATATCGAATACTCGACGGCAAGTCATTAAGGCATATTCGACCTTAATACCCGATGGGCTTATAAGTGATTATATATATCTCCAATCCAAAAGTTTGAATATTTAATATCTTATAAACTTGTGAAATTTCTCTAATATTTTCAATATGGAAATTAGCTTATTCTTAACTCTCAACACCCGCCCTCTATGGTCCATCACATGCCACGTGCCTTTAAACACCCGTCCTCAATAACTGAGTCACACTCGAGCCTGACTTAACATGAGGCGTATTTCTTGGTTGGCCTCAAAACCGAACCATGCACACTCGGGCCAACAAGCATTTTCGACTACCTTCGCAAATAGATTTAAAACCTGGCGTGGTGTGAGTTCACACGTGCGCGCCCAAAAGCATAACCTATACTTCTGATGTGAGAGGAGTTAACTCATTCTTAACTCTCAACACACGCCCTCTATCATCCATCACGTGCCACGTGCTCTTAAACACCAGTTCTCAATAATTGAGCCATACTCGAGCCTGACTTAACATGAGCGCATTTCTCGATTGGCCTCGAAATCAAACCATGCACACTCGGGCCAATAGGGGCACATTTTCAACTACCTTCACAAATAGACTTTAAACTTGGTGTGGTATGAGTCCACACACGTGTGTCCAAAAGTATAACCCACTAGGGTACCATATAAAATATAGAAAGCGATTGGGCTCATCACCAACCAAAAAACTCGAGTTAATTGGTTATGATACTGATATCCAATCTCTTATAAAACTGTAAAATTTCTCTTATATTTTCAACTCGGAGTTAACCCATTATTAACTCTCGACATTTAAATATGAAAAAAAATCAAAAGAAAAGGTCATTTAAGGGCATGCATAAGGATACACATAGTATAATCTCCATTATTATTCCAGTCACGACATTTCCATCGCTTATTGATCGAGGCAGTCTCGGCCCGGATATCGGCTGTCCTGGTTATCACTTATGAAGCATTTTTCAATGAGTTTTGATCCTTTGCGGTATAGTTAAAATCCGATTATTGATAGTGTAGTTTATCTATTGACAGACACTACGAGCGGTTGTAATTCCTATAGGGCTGGAAGTTAAACACCGTGATGATGATTTCAGAGTTTGCAAACAATCTGAATGCAAATCTCTCTCCACTGTGGATTTGCTTTTATCACTAGGCAAATTTGAGGCACCATCAAATACCATTTGAATCACAAATAAAAAAATACCTAATTTTTTAGTGGGCGCAATAATATAATAACTGACGTTGATATTGCTCTTGTCATGGGCGATATTTTGTCCGCATCGATCATCTTTTTCTTTTCCCTGTGAATGACTGAATGTGAATCCGATCCCCTCCAAAAACACCTCATTAAAAATGATATCTCCTCCATGATGTGGATTGAGGTTGATGCCAAGAAAGTTAAAAAAGGTCCATGTCGCATATAATGATATTACACTTAATTCACATGAGATTATGATAAATCGAATGACATAAAGAGTTAGGAGAGATAATATCGATTGCCTGTGAAAATTACAAATAAATAAAACAGATCCCATACTGACCAGCTAGGTCGAGTTGGTAGATTTTTTTACCCGCCATCTCTTTTTTCTTTTCCTCCTTTTCTTTATAAATTCTAATATTTTTGTAATATTATTATCTAAAAAATCTATTGCGGATTCAATATTCTCACATGGCGAGTGAGATGGATTTTCACAAACCCATCCTGGTCTTTTTTCCATTTTATTATCTTTTAGTAATTTCTTTTCTTATGTATAAGAAACCTACTACAAATATATATATATATATTAAAAATAATTAAAACTAATATCATATTAACCAAATATGGCGAGTGGATGCGATTTTTCCACCTACAACTCCATATCTATTTTTTTCATTTTTTATAAATTTTAATTTCTTTGCAATATTATTATCTAAAAAATGTATTGCGGGTGACAGGTTCCCACAATGCAATATATATATATATATATATATATATATAATTAGCTGGTCAACTTTAGACATATATTATTGCCATCATAATTCACGTTAATTTTGTACTACATGACACAATAGTTAGTGTACCTTTTAGAAAAACCTGAATCCCTTACTACTAATTGAAAATCCATAATTTTTTGGTGAACAAATTATTTTTACACATAATATCATCATTACTTTTAGTTATGCGCTATATATGCTACTATAAAAATCAATATGATGAACACAAAAAAGTTATTAGAGAATCTTTTTTGTCCCTCGGCATTACACGCGTCTAATATAATTTTATGTAAAAACCATTAGATAGAAATATTTTAAACACAAAGTCGACAAAAACTAACGAAGACAGAAATATTAAATAAAGACTTGAAGGTAAGCATTGGTGGATTAAGTAAGGACCTGGAAAAGATTGGTCCACCTAGAAAATTATTCCTGGACAAACCCTAATTTCAATTACCTTTCTTTTTGAAGCATTTTTTCCAAAGTAATTTTTTTTTTCTGGGGTAATAATCTTATTTTTGACCTTTAGCTCATGTAAAATAATTTTTTAATTCCTCATCGAAAAATGATTCCTTAATTAAATGTTCTTCATAATTTTCACATTATCTGTAATCTAACCATCGACGAACGAAGGCACCTAAATAAAAGGCTTGAAGGTAAGCATTGGCAGAACGAATAAAGACTGGGAAAAGATTGGCCCACCTAGAAAACAACATTTCTGGATAAACCCAACTTCTATTTATTATTCTTTTCTTAGCTTTTTTTTTTTATAAAATAAGATTTTTTTGTTTTGGGTTATAATTTTTTTTCCTTCAAAAGGGACGGTATTGCTAAAACAGTCGAGTCAGCAAAATTTATATAATATACGGATTTACCTCGTTCTTATCCAATCTCCAGTCTCCACCATCCGTTGCCAGCCTCGTATTTCCTAGTCAAACTTATCCTGCCACGCCACGGCGACGACACCCCGCGTTCCCCAAACTATTATTTTGCCTAAAATGTCTGCCTTCATATTTTTTTTTAATTATAATACATATATATTTAATAAATTGAACCATTCACAATATTCTATAATTTAGGACATATGAGGAAGTCCGGCGTAAGCAAAATTTTCCTAGAACAAAAGAAAAAACCGTGGAAATGTATTATTGATTTTTCGTGAAGTTATATCTTGTGGTTCATAGAATGGTCGATATTTCGTGTCTCTCCGTCTCACCGAATCTCAATGTAAGGTGAATTACGAATTATAATTTTTCTGGAGAAGTATGAATGATAAGTCTTAATCAAAATATGTACCAACATATATTATTACAAATGACCATTTTACGTTTCTAAAATATCATAAATAACGATAAGTCAATAATGAAGGAATTACGCCTACGGTCCGCCACGTGAATTGATTGGCATATTCTACGAGAAATTCCCTAATTTGCCTCTTTTCTTTTTCTATTTTTGATCAGTTAAATAAACTGAACTGTCTGCAACTTTGTCACTCCATAGCCTTTTCCTCTTATCACGGCTCCTCCTCGTCTCTCTCTCTCTCACGCGCCGGATCTCTCCCCTTCATCATCCATGGCTTGTCGGAGCGGCTGCAGCTGCTTCTTCTTCTTCCTTTTCTTCTTCATTGTCTCTCTGATCCACCGGTTCCACGCTCAAACCGTCTCCTTGCCGAAGACATTCCTCCTCCCAGTCACCAAAGACGCCTCGAGCCTCCAGTACCTCGCCAAGATCCGCCCCGGTGGCGATCCTCCGCGTCCCCTCACCCTCGTCCTCGATCTCGGCGGCCCCCAGCTCTGGACTTCCCACGCGCCCCCCACGCGCCTCCGTGTCCCCCTCCGCTCCGTCGAGTGCCTCTCCGCCGCGAACTCCGGCGACGAGCGGACGCGCCGGGGTAGCACGTGCGTAGTCATCTCGGGTAACGTCGTCACCGGGTTGGCTGCCCCTTCCGAGCTGTCAGAGGGCGCCGTAACCGTGGAATCTTCCCACGCCGCGTCCATCCCCGCCGTGCACAAACTGCTGTTTGCTCTCTCCCCCGAGTATCTGCTGAGCGGCCTGGCGAGTGGCGCGAGCGGGATGCTGGGCTTGGGGAGGGCCCGTACTGCCCTGCCAAATCAGCTCGCCGCGGCGTCCGGCGGAGACAGGAGGTTCTTCCTCTGTCTGTCGGAGTCGGACGGCGTCATCGCCGTCGGGGGGGACTGGCCGTACTTTTCTTCTCCCTCATCGGGGGCTGACGTCTCGAAATCGATGGTCTACGCGCCGCTGTTGACCGCCGAGCCGGGGAGTTCCGGCGAGTACTCGGTCAAACTCAGATCGATTGAAGTCAACGGCGAGAGATTGACTCTCAACTCTTCTTCCATGGTCAGCAGAACGAGACTATCCTTCTGATCTATGCTTTTGAGTTTCCTTCAACTTAATTTGACAAATTATTAATAACACTGTTTTTATCTCACAGCAACTGAGCACTGTCGTGCCTTACACGACTATGGAGAGCTCCATCTACAGAGCCTTCACCGGAGCCTTTGCAAAGGCGGCGGCGGCCATGAACATAACAAGGGCG
Organism: Punica granatum; assembly: GCF_007655135.1. Lineage (NCBI taxonomy): Eukaryota > Viridiplantae > Streptophyta > Magnoliopsida > Myrtales > Lythraceae > Punica > Punica granatum. The sequence goes on from NC_045128.1 coordinate 33,583,089, forward strand.
GCGGTCCCCGCGGCGACTCCGTTCGAGCTCTGCTTCTCAGCCGGCAGCGTCAGAACGACGCCAACCGGGCCTGCAGTGCCGGAAATCGACTTGGTGCTGCAGAGCGAGATGGTGAGGTGGAAGGTCCACGGGAGGAACTCGATGGTGCGTGCGAACGATGACGTGATGTGTCTGGGAATCCTTAACGGAGGGCCGGAGCAGAAGCACGGCGTCGTGTTGGGAGGGCATCAGTTGGAGGACGTTCTGATGGAATTCGACTTGGGTGCTTCCGTTGTAGGGTTCAGTAGATCCCTGCTGATGAGCCAGACACGTTGCAAGGATTTCTCTTAACTCTTTGTTATCTAACGAGTAAAGACCTATTGATATTTGTAAATTATAGCCAAGGAATTACATCAGTTTTGCCCTTTTCTCATCGCGAAATCTGTGTTGTGGCACGAAATATCGGTTCAACAATAACGAGCCCGAGTTTCGAGTTTCATTTCAACACCAACGCGATAAGTAGTCCGACCGCTGTTGATCCGATCGCAACCAATCTGTAAAACCCGATAGATTCTCGGGAATGCAGGAAATGTGCGTTATGAAAGCTGAGCTCAAATTAACCGTTAGGGAAGGTGTAAACAGTAAAGGCATCTCAGGTAGCGGGTGGCTGCTGGGATGATGATTGATTTCATGATTGGACGCATGGAACGATGTATTTTGTCTTTTGGGCTAGGCCGAAAGTGCGGCCCAATCAATTCATTTTACTTTCTAGCCCATTACGAGAAAGCTATGAGGCCCAAGTCGAAGCCCATTAGATGCTTTTTACCCTCCAAAACAGTCAACGGCTGAGTTCATATGTTCGTCCCTCCTTAACGCTCGCCCAATTCAACTGGTCTCCGTTTCTGCAGGGCTTCGTCGATCGTCGGCTCGTCGGAGAAGGTCTGCGTTCTCTGAACCGATCGGAATTTCTCCGATCAGATAGACATATAGAGGGAGAGGGAGAGAGAGAGAGAGAAAGTGAGAGAGCGCTAGAGAGAGAGTGATTTTTTTCTGCCTATACATTGGAGGAGGGAAAAGGAGGGGGAGGAGGAGGATGCATTCGTTCGGGTACCGGTTGAACGTCCTGTTGACTCAGGCGGTTACTCTTCTCGCGCTGATGTGCGTCATTGCTTCTCTCTCCGATACGCTGAACGTCCCGTCCCCTTCCGCCGATGTCCGGGTGAGCTTCTCCGCCTTGCTTCCACCGTCGCTCTGTTCAATGGAATTGGACGCTCGTGATCGTTTGTTCAGGCCGTGGTTTTATTTTGTAGGTGCTCCACATCAATTGGCTCCATAAGCAGCGTAATGGAAACGATGAAGTAAGTTTACACGTTTTGCTGATATTCATGCTTTTGTCATAATTAGTGGTGATCTTTTGTCGGGGACACGCTGTTATCGATTCAAGAGTAGAATTTGAAGCTTCTGTTCTGTTAATGATGTTCGTGAAAATCTCATGATTTGGATGCTATGATTCGTTCCATCTAAAGCTTAAGTGAAGTGAGATTTAATTAGTAGTTCATGCTTGGTTTGACAACGTGTGATGAAAATTATTAACTGTATATTAGGGACAGCTCTATGTCAGGCAATCGGGTATCTTTTCAGTGTGTCATGTATCCAGTTGAAATTAAGCTGAAGCAGGAGCCTCCGCCGATCTTTAGATGATCAGCTGTGAAGTGATGAGGTTTTCAGGCAAGTTGTTTTGAGTAGTCGGGGTTTGAATTAGGAGGACAGCAGTGTCTCTCTGTTGATTTTGGCCATGACTTTAGCTATGCTCCGATGTTTTTTTGGAATTGTCACTTGAGAGCTGTAAATTTTAACATGGTAGCGACTGTAATTTACAACACGAGCAGTGCAATTTACCTGAGGGAATTCTCATCCTTAGACTTATCATAATCTCTAAATACTCCACCCTTGCATGTCTTACAGGTCAGCTTGACAATGAATATCTCGGCAGACTTGCGGTCAACATTCACATGGAACACAAAGCAGGTTTGATGGCTTAGTGACAGTGAAGTGATAGTAAATTGGTTTTTGGAATATCTGCATTAGATGAAATAAATGACTGTTGTTGCCTTGGAATGATCTCAGCGTGTCCATTTCATCATATTAGATGCAAGGCACTTGGGAATGCTGTTGTTGGTACCTCATATTTATGATTGTTAAATGTTTCAGGTGTTTGTCTTCCTAGCTGCTGAGTATGAAACAGAAAAAAACCATTTGAATCAGGTAGGTTACAGTACTTCATGATACATCTAATTCACATTATGCTCTACTATTCCTGTCCAATTGTTGAGTTGAAGAATTCATTTTCATGCAGTGCACTTTGTCTCTTATGGTTTCTATAGAATGTTATTTGATCTATAGCACCATTAACTATTGCTGAGTAAAGATAGCTAGAAATCTTTGAGATTTCAAAAGATTGTAACCATTGAAGAAATTTTTGTCATTGTTCCATTAAGGAAGCCCAGTTGTACTGCTTTAATGTTCAGAGATGGTGAACTGCTTAGCTGCAGATGATGAAGCGAGCAAGACCAATACATTGTCAGTGTAGTAGTGACCTCAGTTTCAGATTTGTATGGGTTAGGACTTGGAGATATTATATGTTGGTTTAATTCTCTGATATCATAATCCTGTTCCTTGAGCCAAGTGGCTGATGAGTTTAAGGCTCAATGACATTGATAAGTTGTGCGATGTGGATTATGCTGCATAAATTCAATATGAGAAACCTGCAATCATCTGATTGAGAGAGATGCAACAGAACTCAGTCAACTCTTTTTCCCCAGTTGTGCCAATTACTGTCTGCCGAGGAGAACTTAATTATTATCAACTGAGAAACTCTTTTCGCACACTTGTGGGGACTGCTAAAGAGAACTTTATTTTCATAAATCAAGAGAACATGATATGATATCTTTACATATGTAAGAATTCATCCAATGTTTCTGCTTGCCTGTGTCTCCGTGTTTCCTGCAGAGTGGTTTTTTTATGTGATAGTTCATCTTAGATTTTTTGGTGCTATTAATCATCATAACTGATCTATTCTGTGCTGAGACAGATTTCGCTGTGGGATGCAATCATACCTTCAAAAGAACAGGCTAAATTCTCATACCACACCATTAACAAGTATCGTTTTACAGATCAGGTAATACTTGTTAAAAAACATGGAGTCCTTTTTCTCCCAATTCTATATCCTGACAACCTGCCTAAGCACAGTACACTCTGGGTTCTCATGTAGTCATTCTTAACTCCAGCTATCATGGATGAAAGCCATAAAAGTGTAGCTCATCCCCATGTGATTGAATATTATTTGAGCACTAAAATCCAATTGCATGCCGTTTAGCATCCACTGAGGGATCATCGTTCACATTTCTTTACTCTTCTTCGCATCACTGCTGCTGTAACTTTACTCTTCTTCCCTTTTTTCACAGGGAAATAATCTAAGGGGCCAAGAGTACAACTTGACATTACATTGGCATGTAATGCCTAAGACTGGAAAGATGTTTTCAGACAAGGTAATAACAACAGGATACCGCCTGCCTGAGACATACGTATAACACAATCATTCCTTAGGCAGAGAGGTATGAATTCGTATCAGGGTACTCGAGATACAAAGGGAATTATTTTAATCGAATTTAGAGATCAAGAACATGGAATTAACGGGACGATTCTACATATTTGGCATGTGAATCAAGTAGGTATTAAGGGCAGAAACATCGCGCGAATTTGTACAATTTACTCTGAAGAGATAAATTACAGGCGATAGGATCTCTCTACTTTGGTACATCTAGCTTGGTCTATTACTTGAGCTGCTCCCTCACATGCACGTCTAATGAATAACCTTCATAAAGTTAAATGCTCTTTTTCGTCGAAACAATTATTCTCTTCTAAGTTAATCTTGGGTGATGCCTTCCCCCAATAATCACGGGATCGTTTTTTCCCGGTGTATGGAACAAGGTGAGGGCGATACATCTAATTATCCAAAGGCAGGTATTTTATTTTATTTTTAAATGGAAATGGTGATGTGGCCACTTTTTCATGTTCCAGCTCTCATTGCACAGTTCCATCACTTTGGGAGCCAAAGAAAAAGAAAGATTCGCAATTTTCTATGTTCATCATCAATGCCCAGTGGCCACCCACTTTCCCCTTTTTACTTACTATGAAAGATTCTGTAGTTTCTTATCTACCGTGTCGTGTCAAATAAGTTTTAAATTCAGATATTTCTAATTCTATTGCGTGATTCAGTTGGATAGTGTCCAATAATACTGCAGGGCAGAAGCATAACAACGGCCATCGAGCTCTCTCGACAATTTTTCTTTAAAGAGACAAATCGAATTGGTGAAGGCATTATATCTGATAAAAGTCCCCACATAGTTAGGACGGAATGCGACGTGTGGCCTATCTTCCAAAAGACTAAAGAGACAATAAAAATAAATAAGTAAATGTAAATCAGTTAATTATTAGATATTATATGTATTACAATAATAAAATATATGAGATTACTTGTAAAATAAAGTAAAACAAAATATATGACTTGATAAGAAAGTATAGTGAGGAAAAAGAAAGGCCAGCGCGAAGGAGAGATTCTATTTAATTCCTCGGCCTTGCGTTATCGTCAATCGTCATTATGTCAAAAAAGTGTTAGAAATATTAAATTAACTGAGGGGCAACTATCATGTTCTTAGACTTCCACAGGCAGCATGTTGCTCCAATCAGGTTTGATCAGATTTCAATTCCACCCGATTTCGGCCCATCCATGATATCGCCGCAGACTTGTTCGGTATGAATAAACGAGGAAGTTTCATTACGAAATTGTCACATAAGATACAATCGCCGGTTACGCAGTTCTGTTACACGTATCCATACCAAGTGATGTGGTTGAGTTACCGAACTGAAATTGAACCGTCTCTGATAAAGCTCTTGGTTTTGGATATTGATTATGACGAGGACAAGGAGTACAATAATAATAATCCTTTGGACTGAAAGAAGCCCATGGGCTCAGTCGTATGGGCCCACTATCTCCAAATCCAAAGCAGTCCGCCCAGGACGAGTCACGCCGCCTGTGGACCCCACACCCGCCAACATCGCCACCGCGCCCACTGATTTCGGGACAAACGGGTCCCACCTCCCTGTGTGCTACCAAATTACCCTCACCCGATTCTCCTTATAAAAGTACTCCACCCTCTCCTCCTTATTTTCTCCTTCCATGTCCGATCACCGGATTCTCCCCCCGGAATTAGATCCTCTGTTTATTGAGGTGGGCAGGAATCTCTGAGAAAGTAGACAGGGGTCGCATATAATAATATGTTAGGCGTATTCAGTGGCTCGATCGTGTCTCCGCCAGACGAGCTGGTGGCAGCCGGCTGCCGAACACCGTCCCCAAAGATCACAGCGGATGCTTTGGTGAAGCGGTTCGTGGAGACCACCAGCGGGGCTGTCTCGGTGCAGGTTGGGGACCAGGTTCGACTTGCTTTCACGCATCACAATGAGTCCGCCCTCCGACCGAGGTAACTAACGCACTTGTCACATCCTCATTAGTTGTGTTTTATATACCATGATAGACTAAGTCGATCTAAACATTCTCGAAAATTATTATTTGTATTGTCGATCGGAGTTGAGCGTTATCAGCATGTCTAGAGGAAGTGAAATGGACTAATTTTGTTTCTTTCGTTATCTTAATTCATCAAGGGATCGTATATAATCGCTCTATCCTCAATTAGATTAGATATTTGGGACATCCCATTAGAGGAAAATTAAATAAGTATGCTTGCAAACTTTTTGGAATATATAATAGGTAAAAGTGCATTAATATAAAAATTCGGATAAAAATTACGAGTTCAATTGAAAAAAAGAAAAAAAAAAGCCAACAAAATACTCCACACAAGAAAAAAAGAAATTATATCTTTTTCCGATTCCGGCATGACTATGTTGCTGACTAATCTTACAGTTAAGACTGCGAAACAAGTATGGTCGATCGCACGGACTGTTCAGGTGACGCAATAGGTGATATTAAACTATAATTAGAGAGCAAATTAAAAAAACTATAATTATAATATTTATATTGTGAAAAGAAAATTAGTGAAGTATTTAGTTCTCATTGCACTAGAAAGCGTATTACTCTACGTTTAGTACGCATATTTATTTGATAATAATTAGATGAAGAAAAAAAAAGGATTAAAAGGGCTTAAATCTGACATGCACGGAATGCTATGTCCGAACGATGAAAACTAGGGGGTTAACAAAAATAATAAAAAATAAAAGCATATAAACTTTTTGTATTTTAATAATTTTAACACGAATTTTTTTTTAATCTAAAAATATACAAACTTTCAATTTGATAACAATTTTAGTACGGTATCAAATTTTTTCGTTAATTTTGACCGAATCGAGGCCACAGAGGACGTCAACAAATTCAATCGGAAGGGAAGGCACCGACGACCGCAACCGAGGGTGGTGGTCATAATGGAGGTCCCACCTCCTAGAATCGAGAGAATCCTCAAATCAGGAATTCTCTTGATTTCGGCAGGTGAAAGCCACCACTCCGACCATAACCCTTGATTGAGGTCGCTGACGACCTCCCGTTGATTGGGATCACGGTGCTCTCTGTGGCCTCAATTCAGCCCAAATTAATGAAGATTTGAGGTCGTGTTATAATTGTTATCAAATTGAATTTTTAAAGAGTTTTTTTTTTAAAAAAAAGAGTTTGTTCTGGAATGGTTAATTTTTTTATTTTTTTTTAAATTATTAACCCAACTATGATAGATCTCGAGATCTCTCCGTGTTTTTCTGCACTGTCTGATCATATGACGAGTTGGGAGATCGGACGGTTGAAAACTTGATATCGGAATGAAGCTGGATGAGATGTGGACCCCACACAAAGCATGAATGCCGAGTGTCGGAATCTGTGGACTGGGAAAAATGTATCAATGAACACCTGCCCGGGGAATCTACGGCCTATTTCCCAATGAGGAATCTTGCAGGCTACCTCTATGTGTACTATGTTTGACACATCAATAATTATCTTTCGATTATTTATAATTGCAAAAATTTAATCAAATTGTGATAATCAATTTTTCCATAAGAAGATTTGCAACAATTAGTATTTAAATATTAGATATATACTTGAAAGAATATTATCTCTTTATATATTTCATATATGTATTTTTTTTCGATTATAATGAAAATTTATATGATTTAGTAAAAGAATGATAAAAGCTAAATAAAGGGTATGAAATTCGCACTGACGGGGATGAAATTAAGGGTCTCGTGATTTCGAGTCGATAATTTTGTATCATTTCATCGATTCTCCTTTTTTATATGTATATTCCTTCTGGAAAGGAGATATTTTCAGCTCTATCTAGAACTATGATATGTACATGTATATCGAAATAATTGCTAGTGCGATAGGTGGGTCAGACGTTGATTTTACAATAATTCTTGGTTTGTAGATAAGGTGGATGTGACAGATGGGAATGATGCCTATCCCACCACGCAACCTTGACATCCTCATAGTATATAAATATGGAAAATTCTATAGGATATGTTTGTTTTCGGAATAATATTCAACTCAATTCAACTCAACTCCACTTATCTTCAATTCAACATCACAATCATTATTTTTTTTTTATTTTTTTAATACTTTTAACCATTCAATTCAATTTTTTATATTAAATTCTCTCAATTATTCATTATTTTTTTCACAATTCAACAATACAATCATTACTTAATTATTATTTTCTCTCAATTATTTATTACTTTTTCACACTTTTTCTCATAATTCAACAATACAATCATTACAAACCAATTAAAATCAAAACTAACTCAACTCTCAATCCAAACACACTCATAATGACTCGGTCTCTGTTTAATTTTAAAATTTTATTATATTTCATTTAATTTCACTTATTTATAATTTAATAATATAATTATTATTTTTTATTTTTTTCTTTAATTTTTTTAACCGTTTAATTTAATTTTTAATACTAAATTCTCTTAATTATTTTTTTTTTTCACAATTTAACAACACAATCATTTACTTTCTCTCAATTATTCATTTTTTTCATAATTTAACAATACAATCATTATTTTTTTTCTCTTTACCTTATTATTATAATCTCAATTAAATATATATAAATATAATTGGAATAGAGTGGAGTGTAACTCTACTCCATTTCCAAACAACCATTCAGTCTCTCCATGATACTGTGTGACATGGGGTCTCCCCACCATTAGATATTTAGTGCGCCGTAGGGTCACGTGCATTTAATGCGAGAGAAGTCGTGTTCCCGTGACACGGAGTCATATTAGAAATAAGAAATTTCATTATTTATTCATAGTTGGGTTTGGTAGTTACTTGAAATCGACGATAAAGATAAAGCAAACATATTATTGGTGGGACCAAATTCCATCCTCTCAATCAACGATTTCAAGGAAAATTTCACGCGCAAGTCCAATGTCTTCGGGACAGTCCTGCCTCGGGACCACAGGGCCTGCGGTGATTCTACGTTATCATTTCCTTAACATTATTATTTTCCTAATGAAGCTAGGATGATGCAAATTTCAATTCCAAAGACATGGGAGATTCCATATTTCCAACAAAGCCAATGCATAAATTTTAGTTTTTGCTTGATTCCTCACGCACGGATCACTTGGACCATAGATCTTTCGCCGTAAAGGACGAGATATTCTGCCTTTTCGAGGGGGCGCTGGACAACGTGGGCAGCCTGAGGCAACATTACGGGCTGCCAAAGTCTGTGAATGAAGTGATCCTTGTGATCGAGGCCTACAAGGCCCTCCGGGACCGGGCACCTTACCCTCCGAGCCACATGGTCGGCCACCTGAGCGGGAACTTCGCCTTCATTGTTTATGACAAGTCGACCTCGACTCTTTTCGCAGCTTCTGTAAGGCAACGACTCTATATATATAACACACTCGTGTTTAGCGATTTACTGGAGAATTCGTGATTGATTTGATGCTGTAATCTTTTGATGAAAAGGATCAATTCGGGAAGGTTCCTCTGTACTGGGGAATAACTGCCGATGGGTATGTCGCATTTGCTGATGATGCCGAGTTGCTTAAGGGAGCTTGTGGCAAGTCACTTGCTTCCTTCCCTCAAGGTCAGCTACAGCTATATCCCTAATTACTTGAGAATCTATTTGTTCAATTTTACTCATTCCGATTATGACGGAAAATGCCGTGCAATTTTCGCAGGTTGTTTCTTCTCGACTGCAATCGGGGAACTGAGAAGCTTTGAGAACCCGAAGAACAAGATCACTGCAGTTCCGGCAGATGAGGGAGAGATATGGGGCGCCAAATTTGAGGTGATATATCATTCCCTAAATCGTCTATGGCTTATGTAACGCCTAACAGTCAACATCGTAAAATTACATCGGTCTCGTCACGTCTCGAACCTTTCCCGAGTTTTCGATTAACGCGAAGTTACATCAGTATCGACTTCTCGGGTCGATATCTCTAATCTGTGGTGGGAAATTTGCACAGGTGGAGGGGCCACCAGTCCTAGCAGCCACAAAGTAGACGATTCACGATGGTGAAAAGGATGGTCCAGAAAACCGTACACAGAGGAGACTGAAGAGCCTTTCAGGGTTGGCTGGGTTTGATAGTTGTCGAATGCCCTGGTCTACGCCTATCGAGAGCGAGCGTTAGCAATAGGAAGTTTCTTTGCTTGTTAGCTTATGGCTTTTGTCAGTCATTATAAAATATTGTATAGCTAGGCTTGCTTGTGCCTTCAATAAAAAAAATTGTTCAATATGGAACTTCTCGAGTCCCTTTGCATCCAGTGCTCCGCCTACATGGTGGGTCGGGCAATACCAACATAGGATTACGAGTTTCAGCAGTTTTGGGTAGAAGAGCGAAGCGGCGAGAGCTCTCATTATTTTATCATTAACCAATATTAAGCTTTTGATATAGAAGAGCGAACTACCGAACTATTCGAAAATGTTACAAGGAGTGCTCTTTTCTGTACATTACACGGGTCGATGAAGTAAAGAGACGGGATCTTATTTGGGCAAAAGGCGGCAAGCCAGTGTCGATACAAAGTCCTTGAAGAAGTCCAAAGAGCATCAAGAAGATGGATATACTGGACAGATTTCCTCCAAGCTGCAAGAAAACCAAAAGTCAATTCAGTCCTAAAAATAAATTTAAGTGGAAGGTAGTAACTCACCTTCTTCCCAAGCACTCGATGATATCACCAGTGAGGGTCGATCTTCTCTTACTCTCGAAGGCGATTCCAGCAGCCTTCCTCAGTAAAGCAGATGCAGCAATGCAACCCAACAACGTCGGGTTCATTTGGCTGTAAATGGAAGGTAATAAGTAAAATATTCTATAGACGGGAGAACATACAAAAGAAAAGTAGGATTAGTATCCTCAGGGCCATCGAAAATTGAAGAGGAAACACTAGAGAATTTGTATCCAACAATCTTTCCTTTCCATAACACATTTCTTGTCAACAAACTATACCAATAAATAGAAAGGGCTGTCGGGCAACTCTTGCGCAACGAATAAAACCCGGAGATTCGGAGGACAGTTTAATAAGAAAGACCTGATTCTTGGATCTGTTTCAGCTGCTTTACCATGTTGTCGGGCCCAAGATAAGAACACTGCAACACTGCCAACACAGAAAGAGGATTTCCACACAGCACAATCAAGAGATCAATCTTTAAGGTTCTACACAACCAAAATACACATTTCCCAAGTCAAAAATTTTAACTTTAACTTTAACTCAACACACTACACAATCATTTGTCATTTTCCACAATCAAAATCAAAATTACTCTAACTCTGAAACCAAACGCACCATAAAATTCTAAAGAACATGAGAACCAAAAATAAGGCGAGCTGGAGAAAAGCAGAGTAATATATTTTAAACAATCTTCTTCAATTCAGCCTAATACTCCATTCAGTTGAAAATTATCAAAAGATTGGAGATAAATATTACCTCCCAGAGAGTATGTCCCCCTGGCCACCACAGCGGCGAGGTGAACCATAAATACTCACCGACTTAACTGCACAGAACAGTAACTGTCAGAAAACATACATTATCCTTGACAGGATGACATGTAATTTAAGCAACCCAAGAATGTAAGCAACAGTAACGAGTTTTGACAAGAAGGCCAAACACTAAACCAATGGTTTAATTAAGGTACCTGTATCACCGTCACTCATCAGGTCAGACTTTCCCTTCCTTAAGATAGTAACACCGCCAATCCTGTTCAGGAGGGCAAGTGGCAGTTAGATCGATCATAGACAAGATTGAAAAGTACTCATCACGAGACTTAGTGGGTTTCCGATAAAAGTAGCAAAATATAACAAAGAACCTTACCTTTTGGCAAGTAATTGCACTTGTTGATGAGCACCGGGATCAATTACTTCAGCATTGAGCACCTTACTAACTAGGCGCTTATATTCATTCACATTTGGGGTCAGAACTGCTAAGGGATAACCACTGACAACATCAAGATGGTTGGTAACAAGAAAGAGCCCATCCTGCCAGAGGAAACACCACTGTGAGAACATGAAGAAAATGGCCAAGCAAGCAATCGAGCGGGATAAGCATTGTTTCCACTCACATACCCCGTCCACGACGATTGGAACATTTGACTGTCTTGCATGCTTAATGATATCACTAACACAGTCCTGGAAATAAAATGAGGATCAGAGAAATTCATTTGCCTTAAAACTTTACATAAATAATATAATTCTTTCCAACAGCCATGAAGACACTTGAGCATTATCGTTGAAACCACAAAAAAGAAATGACACTCTAGTCATGAGGACACATGAAGCGACAAAAGCGGGTCAAATTTTTCAAGACAAATCATGGAAACTCAAAAGAAATTGCCAACTGTGCACCAGAAGAAACGGGTCTCTTCCAAGACCAGGGCCTACTACGAGACAATCAAATCTTTCTAGCCACTTATCAATCTCAGCAAGAACCCTGTCTTTGATGTTACTTTTGTCTTCATCCCTGAAAATATTTTCTCAAGCTAATCAGAATTGTCAAATAATGAAGTTCATATACTGTGTTAAAAATCACACAGTACGCAAGTTCACCTGACATTGTAAGATTCTTCTAATATTGGGTGCACAATCAGTTCTGGACTATAACCTTTTATGACTGGCGCAGCATCTCTGGTGCAGAAAACATGTGATAAATCTGCACCCTGTACATCATAATGGGAGTTTAATCTAGTTTATCAAGCAAAGGTAAAAGAACATGCTTCCCCCCCCCCCCCCCAAACAATCTTTTTAAAAAAATGGCAATTAAGAGCATAACATAAAATTGCAAACAAGCACAACAAAAATGGAAAACTACAGCAAATGACACAGAGCACTAACAATTTTTAAAGCTGAAATAGCTGCAAAATAAGGAGCTCCAGTGTACTCACGACAGCCACCAACAACAGCAATCTTCCCTGGTCAACATATCAGAAGAGCAAAGGATAAGTCTAAGCTTCTGCTGTCCCCAGCCATTCACCATAAAATGAAACATATCAGTCTGAATGACAACCAAGGCTTCTGACATAAGCAATACAGGTTAAGCGATACACGCTAGATTACAACTCCAACCACGGAGACTGCTCCCGTACAGTATGAATACATGCAAACACTGAATCCTGCCATATGCAGCAAATGCGAAGACATGGCAAAAAAAGAACTTTGGCAAGCTCACCAGCCTGGCCTTTGTGCTTTGTCGATTCAAGGACCGGCGTAATCGCCCTCAAGATGCTGTCAGCATCAGCTTCTATACCACTGGCAGCCATTGACCTGATTCCTCCCACTCTCTGCTGATAAGACTGACTGTTGCAACCTCCCAGAGTCCTTATCAGGAACTGCTGCCTCCGCAAAACGGAAGACGAAGCAAAGACGCAACCTTTGGCAGAATTGTATAGAGGGAGACGAGCGTTCATGCCATATCTGATTAACATCAGCAAGCAGCAGCCCTATCTCAAGACCGACACCTATAAAGCATGCCCACAAATTCAGTACTTCAGTAACTCAAAACAGAGAAAACAAATCAATTTGAGCTCGCCCAATTGCTTAAAAGAAGAAACCCAGAACAGCTAACCGAATGATCATGGCGTAGAAGAAGAACAACAACAGAAGAAAAAAATTCAACTTCGCCTGCGGCAGAAATGGCCGTCTCCTGAACAACTCACGGAGCTTCTGTATTCCGGACAGAGAAGGGACAAGCTACAAAGTAAAGAACAACTCTCGACGGTGGGAGTGGGCTGGGATCGTAGGCCTGGCCCATTGTTTCTTGTTGGGCTTTTTTTTAGCCCACGGAGAACATGATCCGTAATCTATATCTACCTATCTATATAAATAATAAAAACCGAAGCAACGCTTCGAAATATGCCACGTAAGACGAAGCATGCCTTTCGTTGAAAGACTTTTCAAGTCACTATCAATAAGGACATGACACTTGGTGTGATGTCGCATTTTCACCTCGATACTAGAAGTGAAAATGACTTGAACTCATGAAAAGTCTTATTAAACAAAAAGAAAAAAGAAAAAAGAAAAAAGAAAAAAGAAAAAGAAGGTCTTAAACAATGTATTTAATATATTGAATTTTATTATTTAGATAATATAAAATGGTGCACTAGTGCATGAAATTTTTTTATTGTTACTTTTTTTTGTATGCATAAAATAAAATATATTCATTAAGTGATTTTTTGAATAAGAGAGTAATGATATATTTGATAGTGGGTTAGCTTGCATTTAGTTTTCGAGTTGTATAAATGTTCCAACTCAACTTGATTTTGTGTAATAAAAGTAAGTGTTGATAAATATATTGATGTATGAGAATATATATATATATATATATATGTAAAAGTACATGAAAATTTTATTATTTTTAAAAATAATTAGAAAAACGTATAAGCGAGAAAATATTATTAAATAGAAGTTTAAAAATAGTTAAGAAAAAATATGAGTAAGAAAATATTATTAAATAAAAAAGATAAAATAATAATAATTATATTGTTGAATTTGGAGAAGAATAAAATTGAGTTGAGTAGAGTTAGTATCAAGATAATATATTAAATGCATAAAATACTATATGTATATATATATATATATGAGAATAAAGAAAGCTCATTTTTATAGAGATTCAAATAAAAGGATTTAAAATAGTAATTTCCTAAGTTATGGAACAATTCTAGTCGGCATATGCGTGGACCAGTTTGACTAGTTAATCTTAATTTATCGTGTCCTCGACTGGTAAAGAGAATACAGTTGGAGAAACATGTGGACGACCCGCACGTCATTTCACTTCAAACCTCATTAAACTATGATCTAGTGTAACATTATATATATATATATATATATATATATAATGTTAAAAGCGTATATATCTTGATTTCTCGTGAAGCTCGAAAAATCTTCTCAACTTTTGTCTGGTGCATGATATCTAAGCATTCGTCAAAATACCGAATTCGGAATCGACAAGCGACCCTTCACATCCTACGTCGTAATAATTATGCTCGTTTAATCATTTTAATCTGAACGAATAAAATGATATTCAATTTTTTTTTTTTGGTTGGGTAGAATAATCTTCAATACTGGAAGCAAGATGCGACCAGATCTGACATCCATAATTGATCCCGATTAATTGTTATTAACAAAGGTACAAGAAGAAATGCTTGATCTCAATTTGTAATGGCGGATACGTTACTCTCACTTTTTAACTCGACCTGACAAATGGCATATGAATTTTAATTATTATTCATAATATATTCCTTGGATGCTGAATTCGAAGAGCATTGTCACGTGTATACTTTTTTATTTTTATGTGACTAATGTGAACAAACTGCCAAACATCAACAATGTTGTCTTGAAATGGAAAATTTAGAAGAAAAGCGATAAAATAGACAATACAAAAATAAGTTTCTAATGTGTTTGGTTTCAAAAAAAATTTAAACTCTATTCAACTCAACTTCACTTATTTTCAATTCAACACAATTATTACTTTTCTCATTTTTAAAATTTTTTTAATCATTTAATTTTTAATATTAAATTTTCTCAACTATTCATTTTTTTTCACAATTCAACAACACAAATTATTATTTAATCATTATTTTTCCTCAACTATTCATTACTTTTTTACACTTTTTCTCATAATTCAACAATACAATCATTACAAACCAATTAAAACCAAAATTCAACTCAACTCGATTCTAAAACCAAACAGGTATAAGCTCGGTTATTTCTTTTTTTTTTCTTTATTTCCCTTCATGTAAAAATCTATTAATTGTTTTGAAAGTGGAAGACATGACTTGATGGAGAAGTTACAGCGATCATGGGAATTCAGTTCGACTTAAAAGCCCAATGATCTTTGGTTTAAAATAAAACCTCTAATGATCATTTCCATCATCAAACAAACTTTCTACTCGAAATCACCTCTATTTCTCCTGCAAATCTCATGTAATTTACTTATTATTGTTCCATGGTGATATGACATCTGGTGTGAAAATTCCTCAGTAAATAGTGATTCTTGACATAATCTCTTTGTTTATTTGAGCAATGCTAAATCATTTGAATCTAGAAATACCGAACACTCTATAGGGGGTAACATGGAAAAACGTACACGTTTAATGCATGAAAAAGAGTAGGAGATTCTTCCTCCGAAAACAGTCCGAGGAAAAGTAATTTCCCTTTTTATTTATTGGTTTCGATCATATATCATGCATTGAATAGTCCAATCAAGATCAACTTTCTTTTCTTTTTTTTTCGGCAGGTCAAATTTTCAATTTTTTTAAAACCCGAAAAAGAAAGGCCTTTTTGTAATTTTCGATGAAAAGGGCAATACAACTTGGACCTCATTCCTAAGCCCACTCAAAAACCTGGGCCACCCTGTGTTGTCTTTAGCCCACCAAGGAGTGTAACTAAATAAATCAAAACAGATAATTCATTAAAAAAATAAAAAAAGATAATCGATATTAATAATTTAATCACCGAAAAACAAATAATTAACAACGACACTAAATGAGACTTTTTTTTTTTCTTTTTTAAATATGATCACGTTAAACGATGTTTGGGAGAGGCCCGTACTGTCGTCCGGATCATGAATGGAGATTCCTCCACCACTCGCTCTCTTACACGCGCCCTCACACTGACCAATAGGAGACGAGATGAGGCGTAGCTTTCCTTTGATGGTGGCGGCAGTGAAGCGCATGGCCCACGTGACGCGTCGGATGCGGATTGAGAAGTACCCGTTGCCGATTTTTGTCCGGCCACGTCGAAAAAGCAACACGTTAAAGTCTCACTCTTGACCGAGCGGGAGGAGCTGTCGATACCATTCATCATCGGAATATAAACCGGTCAGGGCCCCCGTCTTTGGTTATCGATTTGATTTAGAATCCGATGGATTAGACAATCCGTCTTAGTTAATAATTAAGACCGAGTAGCTCTTCACGGAGGGGCCGGTGGGAACTTATTATCGGCTAAAAGGAAGTATTTGATTGTGCTGCGCGTCCTAAGATTGATTTGGAAAAATATACTTATTGACAAACTTCATTCAAAAATAGGCGTGTCTGGCTGGTGAAATGGTTGTCTATCTATATCTGCATGGAATCGATTATTGATATGAGATCACCCGATAAATGTGTACAATTTGGGAGAGCATTTAATGTGTTTGTTTAGTTGGTTGTCAATCAATAAATGATTTTCCACTTTGGCTTTTCTATTGCAAATTGAGAGAAAATCTTAGATGATTTTATTTGAAAAAGAACTAATAATCATAATTTTTATGACAATAGTGATTAATGCCAATTATTTCATTTCATGTAATTTAATTGATACTTACTCATACCTCGATATAATATATAATTATCGAAGAATTGTCTTCAAACTGAGGTCTCAGTAAACGAATTTTACCTATATAACATAAGAGTTCGAAACTTAACGAGAATATTTTGTGATCAATAATAAGTTGGCAGCTTATTGGCGTCCTACTAAATTAGTGATAGGTTGAGAATAATCGTGATTTTTTTAATAAATAATCGCGATTTCACTAAAAAAAAACATCTAGATTTCTTTCCTTTACATTATTACCTGAAAAATATATATTGCGCAAGAAACTAGAATATAGAAAAATGTACAAAAAAAAAATAATAATAATAATAAATGCTTCGAGAAGGATAATAAAGAACCTCCATTTCCATTCCATCTCTTCTTCCCATTGATATCTCCCCACATAAAATACCCATTACCAGTGCAGAGATAATCATACGCACCGCCCCCACAGAGCTATACCGAACGACTCTCTTCATCTCTCTCTCTCTCTCTCTCTGTGGCTGCAATTTTAGTTCAGTATACGAAACAGGAGGGAAAGGGGGAAAGCACGGTTTAAAGAATTCCGCCATGGCTGCTACCTTGCATCTTCAGCATCCACTCTCTCTCTCTGCTTTTTTCTGTTGTCCAATATGTAAATAAACAAAACTGACCAACCAAGCAAATGAAAGGGAAAGCAGCAAGCGGCTGAACTGAACACGGCACACTCCATGCTTTCTCCTCCACTTCCCCCAGTGCATCCCCACTACCTCGTCGTGACCCTCTCCCTCAAATTTCTCCAACTTCAGTACCCAGAAGCCGTTTTTAGCCTCGGGAGTTGATTTCCCCATTTTCAGCTCAGCACCTGCATCGTAAAAGATCGTGTTTTTGCTGCCTCTGCGGCAGATTCTCCATGAAACTGACGGACCCTTCCGTCTGAGTGCAATGTCGAAGACCCCATCTCTTCAATCTCCCCAGGTCCCCGCCTCCGAAGCTACTCCAATTTCGGAGCTCTGCAAGCGGCTGAAGCGACTCAGGCTGTTCGAGCCCTCGGTGGGCGTCCTGGGCTTCTTCATCGTGACCCTCTGCCTCATTGGCTGCTTCTTCTACTTGGACTACACGGCCGCCGCCCGGGGGCTCAAGTTCGCCGGCCGATCGGAGCGGTTCTCCTGGCTGGAGTCGAACAGGTCCGCCGAGGTCAAAAGGGTTGACTTCCTGGGGGAGGAGGGGACTGGGTGTGACGTGTTTGAAGGGGACTGGGTGTGGGATGACGGGAACTACCCTCTGTATGAGTCGAGAGATTGCAGATTCTTGGATGAAGGGTTTCGGTGTAACGAGAACGGTCGGCCCGATTTGTTTTACACCAAGTGGAGATGGCAACCCAAGCACTGTAATTTGCCCAGGTAGCTTAAAAAAAATCAATCATTTTCAGTCCTAAGCGTTGATGATTATTAGTTCATTGAGCACAGATTCAGTTCAAGCCAGGAATTTTCTGTTCTTGTTTCAGTTCACCTTGTTCCTTGTTTGATTCCTCCGAAAATCGTCTGTCTTTAATGCTCAATTAAGCCGGAAGCCGCAGAAATTTTTTGAAGAAGACTCTGACGGTGTCAAAGAATCAATTCTTTACAGCCAAATGGTGTTATTCGATGGAAGGATGGATAAGCACTGCCTGATTACATTCATTTTTCTGTTCGAATTTTGACAATTTGATTTCACTGTCGGGACTGTACCAGATGGTGCTGTAAGAAAGGGACATGCTTGTTTTATCTGCCAATTTTTATCGAAGACATGTGATTGCTGTTTTTTGAAATCCAAAGAATCCACAATTGTCTTCTCTCTTGCACTTTGCATTTCGTTTTTGTCCTTTACCATAGACCAGTTTTGGAGGATAGTTCTCTACCGATGAGCTCCTCCCGTGAACTTGTGTAGAAGAAGCTTTCAGGAGAATGAGGACAATCACATTTCCCATTTCGTCTATCAATTTGTTGCCATTACCTGCTTTGCGTTTTACCTAAATTGACAGCTGCATTTATGTTGTTGCCTTTATTTAACGTTAATCCTGAGTTAGTTCGATAGATTAATTGGATTTATTTCGCCCTTACCTATGAACAGTTGATGTATTATTTTTCCTGTAAGAATGCTTGAAATATTTAGGAAGTGAATGTAGGTTTTTCTTGTGCTGGAACCACCTGGAAGTAGAAGTACTGAGACCGGTTCTATGTCTTTAGTACGCTTGGTGAAGTACGAATGTTGAATTAATTGCTCATCCCTCAATTTTAGACCACTTTGAAATGTGGAAGGTTGTTTTAATTTTCAGTAGTAATGTTCTGACTAGTTCACTTCTTTCTATCCTTTATGTTGCTGCACTATATATATTAGATTGATTTACGATTATCATATTCATCGGAACACGAGAAAATTCAAAACATGGGTTTAGGTTTGACTCTGTAGAAACTATATTCCCGGTTGTTTGATAGGAAATGCACCCATTCCTTCTTATTCTTGGGATCTCCATCAGATGTATCATTGTAACTCAACTTTTATATCTCTTATGATAAAGGTTTGACGCAAGGCTGATGCTGGAGAAACTCAGGGACAAAAGGCTGGTTTTTGTGGGAGACTCCATAGGGAGAAACCAATGGGAGTCCCTCCTCTGCATGCTTTCTTCTGCAATCTCCGATGCCAATTCGATCTATGAAGTGAATGGAAGCCCAATCACGAAGCACAAAGGGTTTCTCGTGTTCAAGTTCAACGAGTTCAACTGCACCATTGAGTACTACAGAGCTCCATTTCTGGTGCTCCAGAGCAGGCCTCCAGTGGGATCTGCAGAAAAGATAAAGACGACCTTGAAGTTGGATCAGATGGATTGGACCTCGTTAAGGTGGAGAGATGCTGACATACTGGTCTTCAACACCGGGCACTGGTGGAACTATGAGAAGACAACCAGAGGGTAAACTCAACTTTCTATTTTTTCGATTTTGACAGTTTCCCGTGCACGATACCATTCCATACGACCTTCTGAAGGTATTTTACAGAGACTTTTGAGAGAAGTTACGTGTAAGAAGCTGAAATTCTCAAGTAATCTGCCAACTTTTTATAACAATAATTTTATAGAAACCCCACTATTACTTTGGAGCAAGTTTGAATTCTCTCCAAAGTTCTATTTTGGTGCAATGCATTTCTGTAATAAGACTGTTCTGCTAGTTTCTTCACTGACTTTTTACGACAATTGAATTATAATTCATATGAAACTAATAAAATTTCTGCAGTGATATGTGATTTCTGAATTATTACTTTTGCAATTTCCCCATCAGTGGGTGTTACTTTCAGGAAGGGTCGGAAGTGAAGCTGGAAATGAGTGTTGAACACGCATATAAAAGAGCCATAGAAACCGTCTTCCAGTGGATACAAAGTGATGTGAACAGAACAAAGACTCAGATCTATTTTCGGACATTTGCTCCGGTTCATTTCAGGTCTGGCTTCATGTCATCCTGCAACTTGCAAATATTCTATAATCTGCACACTCTGCTTACTCACTGTTTGATCAAGGATCAATGGTGGTTCCACAAACTGATCAAACTTTCCACTATCTATGTGCTTGTGAAAACTCATCTATACACAACAATGATCGACTGATATTGAATTCACAGGGGAGGCGACTGGAAGAGCGGGGGAACCTGCCATTTGGAGACTCTTCCCGAGCTCGATTCCTCATTAATGCCATCAGAAACATGGACCCAATTTAAGATATTCAACGAGGTGTTCTCATCAACATCTCTTTTGAGCCAATCAGGAGCATTCGAATTGCAGGTATTAAACATAACCCGAATGAGTTCTAGAAGGAAAGATGGGCACGCTTCTCTCTACTATCTCCCCCCTGGCATTGGGCCCGCCCCCATGCACCGACAAGATTGCAGCCATTGGTGCCTGCCCGGGGTGCCAGATTCGTGGAACGAGCTGCTCTATGCTCTGTTCCTAAAGCGTGAAGTTGAAGCCAATAGTTCACTCAACAAAGCTGTGTAAATGAAGCGAAAAAGGCCGAGTATATATTTTTTGGCAGAGAAAACAGCAGATGGCCTTCCAACATGATGAAAACCGTATAGTCTGGATCGAGCCGGTGCAATTTTTTTTTTTTTGCTTATAGGTGGTTGACGAACGGGATCAGAGTTTTGCTCAAATAAGCCAGCATGGAGCTGTTACATACACAGTAGGGCTATTCTTTTGGGGTTCAGATGGGGTGGGGATAGCACAGTATATTTTTGTAGAAATTGTAAGTAGTGATTCTTGTAATATGTGTGTGCCGATGCAACTTGTCTGTACACTGAACGGAACTGCTTGGTTCCATGGCCATTGGATGAACAATGCGAAAGAGCTCTCAGGATTAACTAAGCCAATGCTTCACCTTCTAGATCAGAACTCGTTATGCAGACTGTTTGCTCCTGCAGGATCCATCTGGAATGATCATTTCGAGATAATCCGGAAGTCCAAACATAGTCTAAAAGTTGATTGTCCTCCTCAAGTTGAGGTCCTAATTTGATCGTCAACCTCAACTGGTACAAGATGGTTCTGCATCAGGGCTTCTGGCCCAGATCGAGAGTCGGGTCTCATAGGCTTACATGCTTCACCATCTGGGCCGGGATCAGGTCTACTTCCCACTTTTAAGGAACGAACATGGAAGAATTTGTGAACGTATGATGGCCCTGTATTAGGAGGAACAGGTCGGAATCAGATCATCATCCCCGCAAACAGAAGTTGAAATCAAATCATGTTCATCATGTGACTTGAATTGCGATGATGTGACTGGTCAATGTTTGGCCGTGTGGTATCTTCCCTCAGATTAGCAATCCATGTGGGGACTGGATCCCACCAGCCCCGTCATAAATGAAGAAAGCATAGGAAAAAGCTAGATCTACTACGCGATTGTTACAAGACAATCTATCCATATTACCAACAATCTTCATTTAAATTGTCTGGGCAGCTATACTGACATGTTTGGTTGCACCGTAGTACTGGTAATGTAAATTATCACACTTCCCACCAAAGTGGCAATGGAGATTTCCACTGGTAGAAGTGTCTACATGCATTACCACCATAGTGACAATCTCTAATTTTTTTAAAGTCCAAAATTACCCCTCTCACCGTTATCTTCCTTCTGCATGCACCTTCGCTGTTATTGCCTGTAGGCCCTCCATTAGCCATCGCTATCGCCATTGCCACCAGCAGCGCTGCGCCAGCCCCGCGACCAACAATCGCACTGCCATTCTTGACCGAAGAACCCTAGAAGCAGTCTTCAGTCTTCAGATCGAAGCACGGTGGCTTCCATCGAAGCCTCTAAGCTTCAAATCGATGCAGCAAGGCTACGATCGATGCCCCTGTGCTTCGAATTGAAGAATTGGAGTAGCTCTGCTTCGATTCGAAGCATTTGAGGTTTCGATCGAAGCAATGCAAGCAATGGTGGAGAGTAGTAGAAAATCTGGATATATGTTGTTGTTGGCTAGGAAATTGGAGGAAGAAAAAAGGGAAAATGGAGGGTATTTTGGGAAGTCTATTATATTTTTTATGATTATTATAAAATGAAATACAAATAAAATATTATTACCAGTAATGTTAATTGAAATACCAAACACGGCAAAATTGATTACTAGTAATTTAATTGGTGGCAATCTGTCTCGAAGCAATGTGGATTACTAGTGGTAGGATTGCCGGGAATCCACCAAATCCAACCTAAGGAGAATTTCTTTTTCTACCAAAAAAAAGGAGAATTTTCTTTTAATTATTATATTTCACCATAATCTAATTAACAATATGATTTATAGATGATGATGATATTTCTAAAAGGTGAAGTAGTAATCAGATCAGTCCGAGGATCACGCAAGAAGTTAGCCGCTGCAACGAGGGGGAATGACAATTTACTACTATGCATTGATTCCGGTAGACGAGTATGCGACTGTGATCATCGTCACTTCCTTCAAAGTTGGATTCATTAATCCTTTTTAGCAGGGCCTTAGTCAAGTTCGGAGAAATTATTCTTCGGAAAAGATTCCATATTTCTCGTGAATAATGCTCAGTCGATGTTCACAACAGATTGTCGGTCTATCAATAGTTACTTATAGTCAAGAACAACGGAGCCACAAAATCTTTGGATGAAAAACTATTGGTTAAGTGTTACTTATTCACTTTAAATGAGTAATAACCAATCAAAATGCCTATAAATGAGAATATGTGAATCCGTTATGGGGTCAATTTCTCACTCTTAAATATTCTAATTGGGTATTATATAGCTAATTGATTGAGTAATACTCACTAAATATTATCTCGTGATTTATTTATCTGTGAAATACGCGAGTGAACCTAATGCATGCAGGCATGCAGAGGGACATGACTTCTCCAGCTAATTCCAAATTTCCAACTCCATTGAATTGTTTGCAATTATCCATTTTCGAGTCCTGGAAAACACACCCACCATTGGTTTTTTTTCTTTTTCTTCTTTGGCTTTGGTTTCCCTGACCTCTTAAATTCATGGAGAGGTACACATACAATGATACAAAGAGGTATATATATGCATAATATATATAGGTATATGTGTTTATATATTTTTAAGGGATATGCACAAAGATTTTAAATTAATTTATAGATATAGAGAGGGGTCTGCTGACAGACATACCTAAAGGAGTATTTTATAGTATGACTATATAAGAATAGAAACGAGTAGCATTTATACATGTGGACCCCCAATTTCAAGTAGTTCAGAAGATATCAACACCACACTCCCTGTCCCTCGAAACAAGATGGAAGGACGACGTAGCAGATCACTTTTGACTGACTGAATGAATGAATAGGATGGAATCAAACCCCAATTATTGCCACACAAATTGAGAATCCTATCACTAAGATGCAAGATATGGCCATGGCCTTGCTATATCAGATAATGACCCAGCCTCGCCTCTTCCCCTAAATTCCCTACCTATTAATTCTCATGTATCTAGATTTCGGAACTTAAGTAAAGAACCGCGTGTAATCGGCGCATGTGTCGTAATATAGATGTTTAGTACTCACATATATTCAAAGAGAGTGGCGTACGTCACATATGCTGCACCGAAAAGACGATAACTTTATTGACATAAAAGATATTCAATGTATCTTGCCGACTTCATTGAAATTCACGAAAAAGATATTCATTATATTGTACCGACTTCATTAAAGTCCATTACAAGGACGTGGTACATGTAGTCATGTATTAGCTTCAGCCCTCCTACTACTTGTGTGTGTTTTGATGACTCTAGTCATCGCTTGCAGGGTCGTCACTTCACTTAAGCGCAAACTGCATTTTACTGGTAATGAAACTTTCCCTTGTTTTATATATTATGTCGTGGTAATGCGAAAATCACAAACTCAACATGCACTTATCATTCGATCTTTCATAATCAACTATGAGAATAAAACAATAAAAAGAAGAAAGGGGAAGTAGAACAATGACATACGCAGATAACCTAGTGATTTCAGATTCGGTTTTCATTAGTGATACTTGTGTTCCTTCATTTTTTAACTTTCTTTTTATTTTTTTCATTGTACTAGTTTCATGATTATCGCAGAAATGTGTATAAGGTATCGATATAAATATAAGTACGATAAATTTACAACCAAACAAGTAAGCATGCATCATGATAGACGAGGATCTATCTTTTCTTTTGGAAGAAATATCTCTCTACTTTATCTGTCTATCTATCTATCTATACCTATCTGGGTGTGGGCTGTTACACTCAAAATCCTCTCCTCCTCTTCTCCTTTTTGCCTCTCAATCATCAAAAATCAAATGGATAATATCATAACTCACCACACAACACACTTGATGATTCCTTCGGGTCCCACTTAGTCTTTCACTACCACATTAGCCCCAACTGTCATTCTGGCCCCACCCTCCCCTCCCATATGCTCTCCCTCTCTCTCAATCTCTACTCACTCCCTTCCTCTGCCCCCTTGATTTCCCTACTTAACTAAACCTCCCCTTTGGATGCCATCCTTATTATAAGGGAATCCAAACCAAAAGGGGAAAAGCAAATCACCCACAAATAGCAAAGATTTTCACCTTCTTTTGCTTTGCTTGAGCAGAGAGCTTCTTCTTCGCACACACAGATTCAGAGCCGGAAGAAGAGCAGAAGGGGCTGTAAGCAATGGAAGTGGCTATGGAGATGGAAGATGACCTCTTCTTTGCAGACTTGAGCAAGCAAATCAATCTTCTAATCATGGAGGAGGATGATGGTGTGGAAGAGGAGCCTGTTGCTCCTTACTGGCAACACTCTTCTTCTCTTCAGGTAATTTTATTCGATTTCCCTTTTCTATTAGATGTATATGAACCGCCGAATACCGATACGTACGGGATCGATCGATATATCGGGATAGTCACTGCTTAGAGTTCACGTGAGTCTTGATATTCCTATCTAATGAAACAGCCAGGTGATTTATCGATGTCTCATGTTGTACTTTGCAATTCGACATGGTCTTTTCTTCCGTATTTTTCGCCTTTCTTTTTATTAGGATTTACAAGAAAATGGAAGTGCCAAAGAATTTGGGTCTGTTTTCCAAAACTAGCGAAGGACCCTGCAAGCTTCGAATACTGAAACCGATATATGTATGCTTCCTGTCCTCCGTCTTCAGCTTAAGTAATTAACATTCGTGTCCTCCAATGGAATCTTCAGGGCTTCTCGAGAGCAGCAAACGTTCCATTGGCACCGTCTCTGGCTTCGGCGTACGAGCAGATTAACTGCAGAAGGGAAATCAGCAAAGGGACCGGAGTGTTTATCCCGAAGTGCTCGCAACCGAGGGGGAAGAACAGGCAAGGGAGGTTCGGTTCATCAGCAGCACCAAGGTCCCACAGGCAGATCAGCAGTACTGATCATCATCATCATCATCATCATCATCAGTACAATGGCCTCTCCAGATCAGGACCCTCCCACATAAATTCTTTCCACCCCAAGAAATAAAAGATTATGAAAACCATTAGTTAATTAATTAATTATTCAATAAAAAATCAATAAAGGGCTGATTATTCCATTTGTAGTTGCCCAAAAATAGATTGGGTCCCAAGGGCATAAATGGAAAAGAAAAAAGCAGCTTACATGAAGTGTTGGATTTGTTAGGCCCTAAGGTTGGGTCTTTTGTGGAGAGGTTCCATTGGAAGGGTTTGGACCTCTCCAAAGGGGTATTGAAGGATTGAATGTGTGGTTGCTTTTGGGTTGTCGAATTTCTTAGGGATAAAGCTTTGTATTATTGTAGGCTCTTCATTTATTGCTTAATAATTAGTTAATATTACTATATCACTCTATTCTTTTTCGGCTATGTGTGGGTTTACGTCTAAGTCCATGAAATATGAAAGCAACTCATTGCATCGCGTACGCAGAATTCTCTTAGTGAATAGATTTTCTCATACAATATGTAGTTCTTTGAATTTTGTATTGCGTATATACATTCAAGGGATGTATCCTTGAACTCGTACCAATGAATTATGAATGATAAGCTGCATGCCCCATCCATAAAGTGCGAACTTGGTAAATCTCTTAAACCCGATTTGGAAACTATAAATTGTATTAAGGAGGCAAAGCTTTAAAAGAGCATGTTCCAAGTTGCCAAGCCAGCCTAAAAGGAAAATGACCCTTGTCCCTGCATTTTATTTTGATGTGTATTATAATATTCATAAGTCTAACTGATTATGACTAATTCAGTTTCAAATATTAGCTCACTAAAAGATAAAACTCTTCAAATCAAGAATTGTCTACATTCACAAGACTCGAATCCGAAACATTACTTAAAAGGAATTAAAAGGAATAAGCGTTGAATCGCTTGAACTAACATTATTTTTTTTTATGTACACTGTAATATTCGAAAAGTCTAACATGTCCCGACTAATCCTGAACCAACCCTTGTTGGTTCCCTGCATTTTATTTTCTTTAAATTATCGGAGAATTTCTCCTTTCTTTTTTCGAGACTTCCTTTTTTCTTTTCCCTCGAGAAACTTTTTTTCCTTAATAAATATTAATTCAAATTTTACATTTCTAATTCATTCAATTTAAAGTAAGCAACAGTAGTAATGTCAAAACTTCACATTATGTTATAGCGCAAATTCGAGATATCTTTTTCTGCTTTCCAAATGAAAAAAAATGTGTTTCGACGGGACATTTTCATGAAATGCACCGAAAATCTGGTCGGGAAAAACTTGCCCGGATAAGTAGTTTTCAGCCACCTTTTCTGATTGTTCTCACACATCACTCCTACCATAAACCCTTCCATGGACACGATTTTGAGGCCCTCTTCCTGTTCATCATGTTAAGTTTGGCTTTTCCTGCAATTGGCATAAAGCAACATGTTGTACAATTGATGATAACAAATTGGTTGCACGAAAACGATACGATTCTCATAATCATGAATCTCGACAACGAAGGAGTATTGCTCAGTTCAGTACGCACATGCTATCAGTATGTACAACGGCCCGTGATATTTTGGGACAGAAATGAGATTAAAGCAAATTGACGAGGGTAATATGTATGAGGAGTAGAGCGGACTGTGGAGAACTCTAGTGGGCAACCGAACATATATTCTCCATATCCGAATACAGATGAGATTGCTCCAAGAATGTGAGACCAAAGGGCAACATTATATCTCTTCCAAAATTTATAAACCTCTTTTGTAACCAACCGGAAAAAATACATTATACATTCTCTTTTGCTATACATGGGAATTTTGAAAGAGGTTTAAAAAATATATATAAATGAAGCAACACGGGGAGTCCCATGGGTGAAAATTTTCAACTCTACTCAACTCAATTCTACTTATTTTCAATTCAACAATACAATCATTATTTTTTCCATTTTTTTTTAAGTTTTTATCAATTCAATTTAATTTTTAATATTAAATTCTCTCAACTATTCATTACTTTTTCATAATTCAACAACACAATCATTACTTTCTCTCAACTATTCATTACTTTTTCTCATAATTCAACAATACAATCATTACAAATCAATTAAAACCAAAACTCAATTCAACTCAACTCAACTCAAAAATCAAACACATTTATATGCCAACTCCAATCTCTTGATCCAAAATTAAGTGCAATGTCACTGTACTAAATCTCATTTCTCTAGTAAAATTAAATTCTTTGAAAGAAATATAGTGTAATTCAATGATAGGCATTCTTATTTTCTTATCTTTATTTAACTTTTGATTTATTTTACTCGACTTATAAACCTCTATGTAATAAAAAGAAAAAGGAAAAAAGTCTTTAGGTTTCGAATAAGAAATGTTCATTTCCGTTACAAATACAATAAGCCGCCATCCGGGCCTTGAATTGCCAATACCATGTCAAATCAACTTTATATGGCCAATATCGAACAAATTGCATGATTGACTGAGATTTTTTCTGAAACGAATAAGGTTTCAGGATAGATGGAAAATTAGATGTGGTATCATTAGCAAAGTGGTTCGGACTAAACACTTTACCAAAGCAAGTGGATTAATGCTTTTGCCCTCTCCATTCTCAGTTATTCTTTTAAAGGTAATTTGTTGATGGGAAAAAAAATCATTTAGTAATTAATAATTATTACTGTTATATTATTATTATTATTATTTACCAAACAAATTATTACTGTTATATTTACTATTTAAAACTAGTCTTTTTGGCTTGCGTGTTGCACGGATTCGTGTTTATAACGCTCTATATCAGTTTTATTATAATTATTTACGTTTTGAAACACTAATTTTCTTAGAAAAATAATAATGTTTTTAATTTTTAAAATAACAATCTTCAATAATTTTTCTACAAATGAAATTTTAAACTAATTGTTTCACTTAATATGTATCATATATTTGATTTAATTATTAATTAGATTTATCACATTTATTAAATTTAGTAATTAGACTTACCTTTTTTTCCTTTCTCAATTAATATGCATCATATATATATTTTCTCTTATTTTATATATGAGCTTAAGGTTCATAGGATCATAACTTTTTCTATATTATAAATTCTTTCTTTTATAGGATCATAATTTCCTCTATAAGTTCTTTATATGATCAATTAAATATTTTAGAATATATATTCTTTAGGTTGTATATATTCATTTTTACACATTTATATATCATTTTTATAACAATTATTCTAAATTTTTAGCACATAATTTTAATGATTAATATTAAGTTTTAAATGATATTAATTAATAAAATTAGAGTAATTATAAATTATTCAATAAATATTTTTCAAAGGTCTCAATTAGTATGCACATTTTATATATTTATTTAATCGCTTGTATTACACATATTTTTATAAATACTCGCACAAACTTGATGATATATTTTCTTATTATAAAATTTATTACATCTTTATTTCAAATATTTTATTCTTATTTTTTTTTAATAATACTATTTTATAATAGAAAATTAACTCAAGATCAATAAATGCTCCTCAATAGTTCATTAAATGCTTTTCAAAAAAATGCAACAACTATTCTAAAATTTATTAAGACAATAATTAAATATGAAAATTGATTAAAACATTATTTTCATTCTATTCAAAGTAATAAATTGAGTATATACAAATAAATTATTACAAGTGACTAATTATAATTTATAGTCATATGCAGAAATAAAAGTTCAACGTTAAAAATATCAACATCGAAGAATACTACTTTAAGAAAAAAGTTCAAAACAATTACTATTATCTAAATTAAATATATGTAGTAATTAAATTATCAATGGATCCTAAATTTTTTTTAAAAATAGTTGCAAATTAAAATGATATTATTTTAAAATAATTAAGTCAATTTTCACACTAGATTTCTAAAATGAATTATTTGCAAACACTAACTCTACGAACTTATGTTCACAGAAAAAAAAAGATTCACCCAAAAAAGGAAAAAAAAAATGACTTCGAAAGTAAGAATATCATTAAATGTTATTTTAAAAGTTTGTTACTATATCATTTAAATTTTTCCTATTAAATTAAAACTTCTTGTTTGAAATTTGAAATTTGAAATTAATAGTTCTAAAGAGTTAAAATTTTCATTGAAATATTAAAATTACGATTCAAAATCCGTTCAACGCACCAGATTGAACACTAATAGCAATTATGTTAAAATTCAAATCAGCAATTGTTAAGATATTTTATTTGTCACTTATTTTAATAATTTTATTTCATTAAGAATAGGTTATTTGTTGCAATGTGGATGGATTGGACCAAGAGACAAAGAGGTGAATTTTTAGAATATATCGCCGGGCGGGTATTAATTACGAATTTGTTTTTAAAAAAAAAAAAGAAGGAAAAATTACCCCAAAAAGTTTCCCAATTATCCCCGGTCACAGAGTCCGCTCGGCGGTCAAATCTCCGGACAGACTCACCGAGCCTGTCGATCTCCGGCCCGACGCCCAAGCGAGGCGAAACAGAGGATCTCCACCTCCAGCCAAGCCGCCGCCACCAATGGCGGACCTCAACCTCGCCTTCCTGCTCTTCCTCCTCACCCCAGTCCTCCTCCTGGCCGTCCTCTTCCTGATCGCCCGCCCCCGCCCTGTCAGGATCCCAATCAAGAACCGCCACGTCTTCATCACCGGCGGATCGAGCGGCATAGGCCTCGCCCTCGCGCAACGCGCCGCATCCGAGGGCGCGCGCGTCTCGATCCTCGCACGCTCGCAAGGCAAGCTCGACGAGGCCAAGCAGGCGATCCAACTGGCCACAGGGATCGACGTCGCGACGTTCGCTGCCGACGTCAGGGACCTCGAGGCAGTCAAGCGCGCGGTGGAGGAGGCGGGCCCTATCGATGTTCTGGTGGTAAACCAGGGGGTTTTCGTTCCTGAGGAGCTGGACAGGCAGGCAATTGATGAGGTGAAGTTCATGTTGGACGTGAATCTGGTGGGGAGTTTCAATATGATAAAAGCCGCTCTGCCTTCGATGAAGAGTAGAACTGATCGGAGGCCGGTATCAATTGCTCTCATGTCCTCTCAGGCGGGACAGGTATCAGTGTTCCATGCATTTTGGGATCAAATTTTGTTAAAATTTCTTCCGTATGAAGCTGATAAATTGATGGAAGTTAGTCTAAACGGCTGATTAATAAATGTGATACTTATGCGATGAAATGCTTGAAGAAATGGTGATGCTACTCCATTGCAAGAAAATCTTGGATGAACAATCTGCGAAACCTGTGATTTGTATCTGAATTTAATCAGATTGTGTTGTTTCGAACTCTCATGTCATATTCGGATCCTTCTGCATATTGTAACACGAGCATAGCATTTGCAGTAATTCTAGATCTTCTTTAGAAATACGCATTTATTCTCATAACTTCAGTAGATTCATCTTATTTCGTTACTTCTTAATCTAGATAGTGAGTTCGACCTGATAACCTCCAGTGCATTCTTATCTAGTTCAGATGTTTCTCTTGTTTGTTTCCTGTTGCTGCTTTCGGGAATTGTAATGATTTGGTGTGGAAATTTTATTTATTTTTTATTTTTTCCTTTAAGGTGGGGATTTATGGGTACACAGCTTACTCCGCAAGTAAGTTTGGGCTTCGAGGTCTAGCAGAAGCATTGCAGCAAGAGGTGATTGCTGATGATATTCATGTTTCGCTAGTATTCCCTCCTGATACAGAGACTCCTGGGTTTGTGGAAGGTACTTGACTCGAATTCAGCCTTCTAATATTCACTCTATCCTAACTTGAATTACTCTATTATCAAGCTGCACTATTTAATACTGCAAGCGGTTCCGCTAGGCTAGGTTGATTAATTGTATACAGAATGCGAATTGCTTGAATTGCGTAATTAGCACAAACGTGTAATGAGAACTGTTTGTCCGATGAGCAGGCTGATTTTACCTATACCATGACCCTTCACTGTTGCTGTTGTTAGATTGTTGCTTTATGGGAGAGCCCTATTTGGAACTCGAAGAAAATGGTATTGTCATCCTTTATGGTCACTGATGTTAATGTAGATGGATGGCTTTGACTGCATGATAATCATATCATAGACTCCTTTTGTTCTTGGATACACGATAAGTGAGACATTTTCTCCACTTACAATGTATGATCTCTCTCAGAACCTTAGGTTGAGGAATGACCATCCTTCTAGGGTGCCTTGCTGGTAACTTGCAATGCTTCAAAGATTGCTTGGCAGAACCAAATTTTGAGAGCAAACTGTTGAGTATCTGATCTAACAGTTGTGCAGTGAATGAAACACCAAAATGTGTGACTACATTCTTTGGATTCATTTAGGCTCTATTGACTGGTAAGGATCTGCTGTTTGCAGAGAACAAGAGAAGACCTCAGCTCACGAATGTTATTGCAGCATCTTCTGGTGCCATGAAAGCTGAGGATGTAGCCAAGAAAGCTCTTAGTGGCATCAAGAGTGGAAGTTTCATTGTTCCTTGCAACTTCGAGGGGCTCTTACTGTCTATAGCAACTGCAGGCTTGTCTCCTCAGAGATCATTTGTGATGGCTTTTTTTGAGGTCATTGCTGTGGGTTTGGTGCGTCTCCTTGCTCTGTTCTTTCAATGGAACTGGTACAGGACTATCGAGAAGTGGCATGCTCAACACTAGTAGTAAGTACACTGGAATGATCCTTAACTTTTTTCTCCCTATTAAAATTTATGTGGAATGCATAAGTTTCGCTTAGTTAAGATCAATTTCCTAATAAACTAAAACCATCGGTTTATCGTGGGTCCTCAACTTCATTTGTTTCATGTTTCAGGGATAATGAAGTCTCCGCTGCTTGACATGAAAAAAAAAAAAAAAACCTTTTTACTCGTCTACTTGTATTCTTACAGAGGTGCTGCGAGATGTTCATCTCTTAATAGAAGAATGTCGATATCAGCATAACAGGGACCAGACATGTTGATGATTTCTCCACTTGTGATTTTGCAGGGGAGTCATATGTTAGCCAGTTAATTGTCTGTAATCTTCTTCATTCGCGTGCAGATGATCCAAAATTATGCCATGAAAAAAACCGACGCGTTCCTCTCTGCTGTTGTATCGTGAATTTTGCCAGAATAGATTTTGGGAGATTGAAGTAGCTTCGATCTAACAGTATCTTCCCTTGATTCAATAAAAGCATTTAATTTTTCCATTCAACCGATCAAATGTCTCTGAGATTGACGAATTCCTATGAATCTTATGAGATCCATATGGACAAATGCACATCTCATTCAATGACATATGACTGATTCGAATTAGATTGCTGCCTAGCAACGGAGCACTGGGACACGAATCAATTCGACTGTGACCCGAGAGTAATCGAAAAATTTGAGCACACCATACCGTTGTTTTTTCCATTAGAGTTTTTAAATTGGCTTTTCCCACTCGTGGGCCGAAGCCCAAGAGTAAACATCTACTGGGCCCAAAAGCATTTTCTGCGGGCCCATTAACTGGACCCAGATGACTTTCTTCCCGCTATATGATCATCTTCCCCTCCCTCATACCATAAGTAAACAGAGAA
This sequence comes from Punica granatum, assembly GCF_007655135.1. Lineage (NCBI taxonomy): Eukaryota > Viridiplantae > Streptophyta > Magnoliopsida > Myrtales > Lythraceae > Punica > Punica granatum. Next base: position 33,616,356 of record NC_045128.1, read on the forward strand.
AGGAGCCCAACGGAACCCATACGATTGAGTGAGGCCGAATCCACAGCCAGCTGAAGGCTAACCCGCCCATGGCGTCGGCTATCATGAGGCGAACAAGCTCGGCCGTGGTCGGAGCTCTGTCGGCGGTGACGGCGAGGACCTACGCGTCGGTCGCAGTGGGAACCGACTTAGTCTCGGCCGCGCCGGATGTTTCCCTCCAGAAGGCGCGAAGTTGGGACGAGGGCGTGTCTTCCAAGTTCTCCACCACTCCTCTCGAGGACATCTTCAAGGTGTGCATCCACTCTAGGTCTTTTGATACCTGTCCTGTTACTCCTTAATTGAGGTGGATTTCTTAGCGTTGAGTGTCATTAGGGCTCTGTTCAGTCTATAATCCACCACAGGTTATACAAATCACTTGCAAAGGAGCTACATTGACGTTGATCTTTTGGAGTGATATTGGTTGTTGAGCTGCTAGTTAAAGATTTTTTGAAAACTAATTTCATTTTCCGGATATTGTTTCCTTTTTCGATTCTTTGATCGTTGTTGAAAATGCTTTCAACTTCATTCTCGAGTCAATAGAGAAAAATGGGAAGAAAGTAAAGAAAATGCGTTGTTCTAAAGCTCCAGAGTCTCATGTTCCCCTAAGAAAACGCTAAGCTAATAAAGAACAAACTGCACCTTAGGAATTGTGTGCTTGTTGTTTATTGATGCAAACTTATGTTGTCGTGTGATATTGCAGGGAAGGAAGGTTGTCATCTTTGGGCTCCCTGTAAGTTGTTCTTTACTATCCATCTCCTCAGTTGCTTAGGACAAATTTGCGACCATGTAGTAGAAAGTACCCTTCTGTTCTAGTTCTTGATAGTTGATGTACAGTTAGCCAGAAAAGGAAAAAACAGAGGGAAGTATATGAAACTATTGGAGGTACTGAAGTAATATGCGAGTAAAAGTTGAAACACACGGATCTCATACTGATGTTATTTGCTCCCCCTTTACGCTTAGTCGTTTTCTGGTGTGAGTTATAAATTTTTTCTGTTTACCACCTTCCAGGGTGCATATACGGGAGTTTGTTCACAGCAGCATGTTCCGAGTTACAAGGATAATATTGATAAGTTCAAGGCAAAAGGCATTGAATCAGTAATTTGTGTAGCTGTGAATGATCCATATGTTCTCAATGGCTGGGCAGAGAAACTTCAAGCCAAAGATGCTGTAAGTTTCTAGCTCTTCTTCAAGATTTTCTGTGTCTCCAGCGTCTCCATGAGGAGACTTTATCTATTATTGAGCATTCACTGGTCAATCATCATACAAACTGCACATACTGTGAATATATTATACTTTAACTTGATTTCTTGATCTTAATAGATTGAGTTCTATGGAGATTTTGATGGGAAATTCCATAAGTGCCTGGACTTGACCAAAGATCTTTCAGGAGCTTTGCTTGGACTTCGCTCGGAAAGGTAAACCTTATTGCCTCTTTGATATGTTTTGAATCTCTTAAATGTTTGAGCAGAAAGATAAAACTCTGTTTAAGTTAGCACCAGCATTGGCATAAGTATTAGACCCTTTGTGCTCAGTTTTAATCTGCACTTTAATCGTCATCTTGCATAGTCTTATCCAACCCTTGTCTGTCCAAATTGTTGCATTGCTTTGTTGCAGATGGTCAGCATATGTAGAAGATGGGAAAGTCAAAGTTCTAAATGTGGAGGAAGCCCCATCTGATTTCAAGGTTTCAGGAGGCGAAGTTATTCTGGGTCAGATCTAAATGCCGATCTGTTCGGTGTCTCTAAGACAAGTGAATCAGTAATCAATAAGACATACCTGATCGGAGTACCTTTTTTGCGTACTTGGAGTCGATAGTCTTCGATTACTCCTTTGTTTATGTATATGATAATCTCCTGTTTTGTTAATACTGGAGTATGAATTGCTTGTGTAGCTTGCCCATCTTCTTGATAATTTACTTCATAACAATGTCAGTTGAATTTGTCTTGAGTGAGGTGATTGAGTTTCCCTTTATCTTAGTGAGGTGACTTGCACGTTGGGGTTTGCTTCATTGAATGGTTATTCAATTTGATATTCCTCTTTTGAGTTCCCGGAACATGCCTGGTGAATTTTATCAGGTAGGCATCTACTAGATATGTCATTGTCACATCATTTTTGTATACACACACCATATGTCAGGCAAACATTATCAGGTAGGCAGCTACCAGATTTGTCATTATCACATCTTTTTCATATATATACCATATGTATGCACCTTGACAGCTCTTTAACACTCCATATATAAAAACAAAGAACTAAAAATGAAGAAGTTGCAGTCAACTCATGTAGAGTATGAAACCTGAATAAGTTTGTAAGATAGCAACTTTGAAGAGGCAGCAAGTCCTAGAAAGTTCCTCTGATACATCAGAAGTTATATTGAGGGGTACAGACCCAGCAGACTCAAGAGAAAATAAGCTCTAGACATTTGATGCAGGACGCAGATCCGACAGCGAAGTCGTTATCTTCTTAGTCTCGTCACTTGCATTGATGTCCTCTGCTGTAATAGAGATACTCACAAATCTTTGGGCTATACCTTACCAGATATGGCAGCATCACTGTCCTCTCTGCAACGCATAAGGATAAAAGATACATATTAATTTTTGGTACATCATCACACGCGGATCAGCTTTTGGAAACGAATACTGGAACAGTGCCTTACATAATAGCTACTAACTACAACACGATTGACCAGATATAACAGATCCAAACCTGGGATGGGACAACTTCAAGTCGACCTGGGATAGAACCCATATCATATACGTCTGCATTTGAGCTAGCATACTGCAATGTTATGTCTTCCTGTACGCCTTCTCCTTTCATAGGGGACTTCATTGTTGTATCACACCTGCTGGGAACAGATACGGAGGTTCCAGATTGTTTTGAATTCAAGTCAAGGCGCTCGATCAATCGAGCAACCCCAGCACTCATCTCACGCTGAACCCCCTTGCTCAGCTCCTTGACCGAATTACGAGCTAGTATCCTGTCTTTTAGGCTTCTAGTGCTCTTTGATATCGATTCCTTGTATCTGATACAAGCAATGTTCTTATTACTTTTTGCATAGTAGATGTATAACATGGGAATGTTGCAAATGACCTGAAGTTATGAACTACGAACCTCGCTGAAGCAGAAGATAATTTCAGTTTTAAAGAGTCCGAGAAAGAGCTGTTTTCAGGAGAGGAGGGTTTCTCTGCAACTCGAGTACTGTTTACAGAAGCAGAGGCATCATGGGATGGAGGGTGCATGGTAACGGAAAATGGCATGTTAGAACCCGTAAAATCGCCATCAGAGGATTGAACATGTATATCATGGTTGTCCGCTCCAGTGGTTTCAGAAGGACATGACATCCGAGGAAAATTCACCCGAGATCTAAAAATTGGGGTTCCTGATTGGTCGAAACTAGTGGACCTTTCACTCTCCCTTTGCTGAACATCACGATCCCTGCTTACCAGAGCAGCTAAACGACGCATGAAGGACTCATCGAACTCTGGGTCCGAGGAAACATCCTGAAAAATCCATTATAACAAGTAAACAACAAAGAAATCTCATCTAACTAGGCAACTAGACAGCAGGTGTGAGAGAACACAGGAGAAAAAAGAAAAAGTCCATAGTCGAATAAATTCGAATATTTACGTGTCCAATAAGTCTCTCTCTCGAACCAGTAAGAGTTGGAGATGTTGTTGAGATTCTTGACCTGATGCTTCTCTCCCTCTCAACAGCATCCAGGAGATCTTGGCTGCAGAGAAGATATTTACATATATCAGTTCAGGATGCAAAAGTTTGCGGGAACAAATACCACTTGCCTAGGCACGGAAACATATGAAAGAAGAAAAATCACGGGAGAGCCAAAACATTAAGACAGAGACATTGCAAAGGAAACACGTTTCTATACCTGTTAGGGTCCTTCAGTGTGAGAAGTTGCCAGCAAATTGGGCATTCTTTGCTTCTCTGTGACCTGTAATAAACAAAACAGTTTCAAGACATACTGGGGCATATGATATACGAAGCAGAACCGAAGAGAAATGATGGGGCATATATCTACTTAGCGGGTTACCATTCAAGAATGCATTGGAGGTGATACTCATGCTTGCAGGTAGTAATCTGACCAAGAAAGAGGATCGACAGGTTCAGAAAACCATAAGAGCTGTCATGAATCTAAAGATGAAAAATTATCCATACAACATAACTCCATAAATTGAATATTCGTCCAGACCATGATGTTACAACTTGTAAAGAGAAAAGGAAGAGTCCGAATTCTTTTGAGGATCAATTGCACCAGATAAAAAGCCGTCAATAAAATATATATGATCAAAAACACATCCTCAATCAAAGCTGCATATTAGGTAGACAGAACAAAATCATCATATCGAAAAACATAATAAAACATAATCGGTCGGGAAAAACACAATCCACCGGGAGGAGCCTTTATAATTTCAAAGATTGACCTCAGCGATTCATTCATTGCCCCCAGAGGACAACCCAAAAGTACGAAACTTTTTATCAGAATCACATCCTTAATCAAAGATGTACATTCATAATCATCATATCCAAAACACAATTGGTCGGACGAAAATCAGAAATTTTTTATCAGAATTAAATCCTTAACCAAAGATGGATGTTCATGATTATCATATCCAAAAAAGGGTGGGTCGGAAAAGAAAAATGGAAAACTTTTGATCAGAATCACATCCTTGATCAAAGACGGACATTCATAATCATCATATCGAAAACATGGTTGGTCGGAAGGCTTTTTTGAAACATCAGGGAGCATCCTAAGTATCATACTTCGACCGAAAAAATTAAAGACTTCAAAGCCACAGTACATTGATCCAACAGTTCCCTCTCTGCTTCCAATTAAGAACACTAAACTGCGAAACCGATGCACCATAGAGCATCTGATCTAACAGTTCCCTTTAAATTTCCAAATTAAGAACACTGAACTACGAGACCGATGCACAATGCTGCCATCATCATTCAATCGAGCCGTACCACGAAAACCACTGACACCCTATTGTGATTCTTAATATGAGATTTTACGGAGGATCTTACAGTGGAGGGGTCCTGAGCCGTAAAGGGCTCGAGGCAGATGCTGCATGAGTCCTCGAAGACCTCGTCGTCAGCTGCCGCGACGGAGGACGAAGCTCCGAAACTGAGCAGTTTCCCCGCGGCAGAGGAAGTGGAGAAGTCGCAGTCCATGGGAAGCTCCGCACTGCCCTTCGCCGATGCAAATCACAGACGCAGATGGAAAGGAGAAAACAATGGGAAGCGGTAAGAGACGAAGCAGAGAACCCGAGAAAAGCGCAAAGAGATGAAGACGAAGACAGAGAGAGAGAGACAGAAAGAGAAGAGTGTGTAAAGGGTCAAAGAAGAAGAATTGAGAATAGCGGGGAGATGAGGAAAAGTGTAATAAAATTAAAAATTAATAAAGAGAAAGAGAAAGAGAAAAAGGGAAAAAAAAAACAAAAGGAAAATTCCTATCCACACGGTTTGATTTTGACTTTTAAATATGTTCTACATTTTTCTTTTTTTTTTTTTTTGTAGAAATTGTATATATTTATGAAATCGAATCAATTCATTCCCTTGCTAATCAATGTTGTTATTCCTTTCCCATCAGATTAATGGCATATTGATATTATCGCATATTTTGGCGGACCCATCATCCATGTCGTTTCTTTACAATCCACGGTAAAACGATTCTTAACTTTTTGTTCGATGAATTTGGATCACATTCACGATTCTGATGTGATAATTGATTCGCCTATTTAGATAATTGTAAGTTGATTTATGAAATTTGGATGAACGTGATATTGTTTGAGAATTAGAAGATTACGGTTGTATTTTGATATTCGGAATCGAAACGTTGCAAGATCACGATATGATTTGATTGCGAACGCTTTGAAGTGATTTTCAAATCATGACATCTCTCACTCACCAACTCAACAAAGAGGATGATTCTTTTCCAACTGCATATGGCTTTTTGGTTACTTTGGATTTAAGAAATCGATTCACTTTTGCTTTCCATCGGAAAAAGGGAAAGCAGATGAAAAACAAATTCGAAGGAAACAAAAGGAAAAAAACCATCAAGTCTAATTTAGAGGGACTAAAAAATTTTCAACCAGTCGATCAAAAGATGTTATTGATCGTATCATGAAGGTTAGATTCTCGAAAGATCATAATTTTTCTTTCATTTAGAACTTATTTTGAGTATTGTATCCATCGATTGTATCGCTACGTTAAATTAGGGAGAATAGGCATCACATATTCGAGTTCTTTGGATAGATCTGTATATGTCAACTAAACCCGCCAGACAAGGCAGCATGTCTTGTCCATGGGCATCTAATTTGATGCATCTCACGACCATAAAATTTACATATATTAGGTATATCAAGAAAATCTATTTATATTTATTGAATATATATTTTCCACGTTTGGAAAATATTATATTAATATTCTTTGGTTTTAAGAGGACAAAATTTACAATTTCGTCCCTGAAATGTACACTGCAAGGCAAATTGATCCCTGAAATATATTATGTGTACTAATTAGTCCGACCGTTTCAAACGTTTGAACCAATTGGTCCATCCATTCGAATAAATGCTGGTCCCTGACGGAGTTTGACTCTCACGGCCGTTAACTGGCACAGTGAGGTCGTCCCTGACCTGTGCAGCCTTCATCCCTTTCCCTTTCACTGTTACACACAACTCTAAAACCCGACAAGAACGCAAAACAGAAAAAAAAAAAAAAAAAAAACTTTCTTCCTGGAAGATTTTTGGCCGTCTTCAGTTTCATGCTCTCCTCCTGCTTCCTTTCCTACTATTAAACCTCGGCGGCACTTCCGCCCGCTCGGATTGATTGTCTGCTTCAGCTGTGTCTGAATTTCGATCTCATCTTCTTCGTACCGAGCTCCTAATTCGTGTTCCAGCGGCGCCTCCTCAGCGTCGTAAGCTTCTAACCCCGTATTTTGCTGTAGAAATGTCCTTACCCATGTAATGAGATTCTCACGAAAGCTTTGCAATTCGAACGAATTTGGTTGTATTAGCATTATGCGGAGATTGTGAGTGAATTTCTTAGGCAATTGATTGAGGAGCTGGAACAGTAGCAGGAAAATCTGGAGGTGAGGCGTATTTCCTCGATCACTTCAGGCGTATACTCACCTGATCCAAGGAAGAGATGGGTGTCGTGCTGTTGATTTAACGATTCAACCAAACAACACGCAAAACATCCTCCGAGAACATTAAGGAAAGAACAGAGCTTGTCCGTGCTTACAAAAAGAACCGAACTATGTCCAATCTCCCTAAGATCACCCAGGTTAGGCTTTCTTCCTTATGAAACTTCAGAATTCTACTGTGAAAAACTGAAACGAAGACGAAAGACGATCTTACGCTTAACGATCACTAGTGTGAGGAGTTCGTCATTAGGTTGTTCGTGGTTTGTTGCTTGGTACAGCCGACACTGATAATATGGGGAGAGTATGACCAAATCTTCCCAATTGAACTGGCTCACAGGCTAAAGAGGTACCATCAACTAGGCTCTTTTCAAGTACTATTCACGTTACTTACTCGAGACCGGTTTTTAACTGAGTAAACCATGAAAGATATCAAGTTGGTATATGTTAATTTGCAGGCACTTGGAAGGGAATGAACAAGTAGAGGTGATGATCATAAAGGATGCAGGGCACGCACTTACCGTGGAGAAGCCGAAAGATATTTCGAATCACCTAAAAGCTTTCCCCGTTGATAGCCTTCCTCGACCGAATCAAGAAAAATAGAGCAACGGCCTGAAGGCAGACTAAACAAGTCTCTGTTCCTTTGCCAACTTCAGCTTCCTCAGCCTCAAAATTGTAATACTTTTATCAAGTGATGATTCTTTAAAGCCTTCATGAGAAAACTAGATTTGTTCATTTGTCTCATATATCACCGTTTGCGTTCAGAACATTGTGGTTGACAGTCTAAGGAATGGACGAATACAATTATTATCCGATTATTTTGGCAGTAAATATAGTTCAGAATTCGATGAATATAAGGGTAAAATTGATAACAGAACCAAATTGAAACATTAGTGTTACAAGATTCCGTCCCCCTAGAAATGAATGGCTCGCCAGACAAATATTGCCCGAGAAGCTGACTCCGTAGGCGCAACTACTTAATGGCATGCTCTTACACGAGTTCCCTCGAATTCTTACTCACAGACCTTGAAGCAGAAATGATTCCTTGACATATGGCTCTCGACTGGACAGGGAGATCTAACTTGACAGAGTGAAGAAGAAAGCAAGCATCAAGCAATTCGATCCAGTGCAGGGGAACAGCTACTCAAAATCTTCGATGCCTCAGCTTCAGATTCTAGGCCCTGTCGTTATTTATGCTCAAGTCTCATGGACCTCTACTGGTTTCCCATCCTCCTTGGTGGAAACCAAAGTTTCGTTTGTATGTCGGTGTTCAATGGGCTCTTACCGGCTATCCCAAAGCTTACTGGTCTTTTCGATTGCAAGAATAAGCTCCAGTTGTTTCTGCTGCTGCTCCTACACAAACACAAGATAACAGTCAAGTCAACAACAAATTATTGCTCCATTTGAACTGAACGAAAGGAGAAGGAAACATGGATATGGAAGAAAACACCATCTAAATGAGCCAAGACTCCACGAGTATTCTAGGGTAATAATATGTTAGAAGAGGTACAGAGACATTTTAGGCAAAAAGTAAAACAAAGAAGAGCAGAGACAAGTAGAAGTTACTGGCCAGGCTTAAATTCTGAAATTATCAAATTAATGCCAAAAACAAAAAAAAAACAATGTTTAAACAACTTCGACAAAATCAACAGCATAGGAAAATTTTTCACGATGATCTTAATATCCTAAAGACTGTTTTTGGAGTTATTCAAAGTACTCCACAAGTCAACTTACATCTGAAGATTCGGTCTCCAAGTAAACTATGTATTACATTTTCACGTCACAATAAATTACTTGCATAGCCAGCAAAACCTTTTGAATTTCAACCAACTCCTTCTCAAGAATGTCTTCTTGAGCTGCTAATGCACGGGTGGCCTCTAAATTCTTCTGAGCCAAGATTGCAGTCTTGACACCAAAAACAAAATCCAAAATAGACTTTTAGTCCCTTCAATCAGTCTTACACAAGATTAGACAAGTTCATTTCAAGTTAACAAGTAATAGAATAATTCCACGCTCTCAAATTTACGGCTAGGAATCCAATGATCATGCCCAAAATTGTCCCGGGGAAAAATAAAGTTGTAAGCACCACATAAAAGAACCAAGTAAGTGTTGAGAGCACATATTTTAAATGGTCCTGTCGCTGGATATGCTGCTGAAAGAGCTTAGTCTCTCCTATAGTCTTAAGAAACTAATGTTCGACTTGGGATAATCTGTGAGATCTTTGAATACTCAATCTAATCCGACAATTCATTCCTTGAGCAACATCTAAATTGTAAGCTCCTTCAAGAGGTTCTGCAAAGTGGAACCAAGACACACACACACATATATATTTTCCGACAAATCCCTAAGCTAATGGAAACATATGTCAATTAGTAATAAAGGCCCAATTTCTTTGATTTTCTAAATATATCATTTCTGTTGGCAGAAGTATATGATTTGAAACTATATGTAAAAATGATATCCCCTTACTCAGACCACTCTCTCATACATAACTACACTAATCCTTACAGCAAAACGAGAGATCAAAGTATGTAAGATTAGGTCTTTTCTGGCTCAAAATCAAACATTTTCTGCACAAGTTTGCAGGAAATGATGACACGAGCTAGACTTTATCGCTTAATATACAAAACAAGCAATAAATCAGTGCTAGAAATAATTAGAACAATGATAAACTCACAACCTCAGCTATTGGTTCTTTCAATGCTTTCCGAGTAAGCCGAAACCTAATCCCGAGCTTCTCGAGCTGCCGCGACAAGCCCTGTATTATTGTTGTAGAGCTTCTCAGATCCTCCTCCAATTTCTCAACTCTCTCCACCAAATTCAAATCCCGACCAGTTGAGGAAGTGTCGCCGAGGTTTAATAGTAGGAAAGGAGGGAGGAAAGGAAGCAGGAGGAGAGCATGAAACTGAAAGACGGCCAAAATTTTTCCAGGAAGATTTTTTTTTTTGCTGTTTTGCGTTCTTCTCGTCGGGTTTTAGGGTTGTTTGTAACAGGGAAAGGGCAAGGGATGAAGGCTTCACAGGTCAGGGACGACCTCACTATGCCAGTTAACGGCCGTGAGAGGCAAACTCCGTTAGGGACCAGCATTTATTCGAACGGAAGGACCAATTGGTTCAAATGTTTGAAACGTTCGGACTAATTAGTACACATAATATATTTTAGGGACCAATTTGCCTTGCGGTGTATATTTCAGGGACGAAATTGTCAATTTTGTCGTTTTAAGAGGGCACATATAGTATGATTTGATATATTAGGAAACTAATATTCTGTAAATATTTTATTTTGTCGGTGATAATATTGCATAAAGAAATATTTATATTTTTTGTTGTAATACTACTTGACTTTTGAATATTCAACGCACTTCTAAAGTGAACAGAAGTAGTATTAGTCATGTGCAACAAATATGACAATGGCATACATCAGTTTTCTTTTCCCAGTCCCAAATTTGTAACTATAGAAATTTTACAAAACAACGCAATTGCCGCTTGCTCACTTGCGTCACGATCATGCCTCGACTGCAAGTTCGGTCTCTGCAGTGATAATCCAGTTCTTATACAGCAAAAAGATTGAAGATGAGTTATATTACGAATCCGTCTGGGATTGTTGAGTTTTTCAGTACAATCGTTATGCCCGCTCGGATGGAGAACCCTTCCGTAGATCTATCAGCCTCTTGTACTCCCTGCAAAGTTCGTGTTAATACCTATTTATTGAGGAATGATCGGCAAAGGATTTGAGCAGAAGTTTTACTATATAGTTCTCCGAGAAGAGTCGGTTCTATTTCGACGGATGATAACCTACGCTATCATCTTTTGTTTAGTGTGAAAATCCGTACCTCCGAGTTTGCGATGACAACATTCTTCCCAATTCTCGCATTCTTGTCAATAATGCAGTCCCTGCGCATTACCAGAAGAATTTATGTTGTCTGCTTAACCTGCTCGGTTTTCCGAGATTAAAACGAATGCAAACAAGAGAGAAAGAATTTCACGAGGAAAAGAGGATTCAAATAGAAGCTTTATTTACTTGATCTTGGTGTTTTCTCCAATCCCGATTGGAACTCTTCCCTCTGCCAACAGGGACGCTGCCTCTGCTTCGGTCTCGTAGAAGTCGGCTCCAAGCATTACCGTGTCCTGCAACCTTGATTTGGTTAGCTCAAACGGAATAAATAAAACTTTAGGACCCCTGACATCTCCTGTCACTAACCTTTAAGTGGACATTGGCATTGATCCGGGATCTGATACCGACGACGCTGTGCTCTATGAAGCAGTCGGTGAGGAAGCTTCCATGGGACACGATCGAATCCACAATCTGTCGAAGGAAAAAATGTTGCATATTTGTAAAATTGAAAAATGGAACTCTGTTCTCAATCTCACCACCGGGGAAGTTTGTCATCAGAACAGGCATGCCTTGCAGTTGTCAATCTTCGAGGGCGGCAAGTTCCTTCTCGATGTGTAGATTGGCTTTGCAGCATCATAGAAACTAAACCTCGGGGGCTGAAATATGAACGGAAGTGAAATTCTGTCACTGATTGCTAAGTGAGATCCCAAGACACAGAATGCTAATAAAAAGAAAAATCTGCAATTTACGTGTTCTGTAAGGGCAAGGTTGGCCTCGAAGAAGGATCTAATTGTCCCGATGTCTTCCCAGTATTCGTTAAATAGATATGCCTGCATAAAATTTATTATCCATCTGTTACAAACTAATGAATTCAAAAGGCTTGAAAATCGAACAGGTTAAAGGTAGGGAGTGAGACCTTTATGAGGAACTCTTTAGCAGAGGCAGGAATTATCTCCGATCCAAAGTCGTTTGCTGTTGGAAAACGCCATCTGACTCGGAACAGATTGCATAAAACTCAGATTGGATTTTGTAAATTTTCGAATGGGAATTATCGAACTCTTTGTGCTTGTTGGAATGTGGTACCTTAAGAGGTTTAGAAGGATCTCCTTCTTGAAGACGTAAACTCCCATGGATGCAATGTAAGGCTTCTTCTGGGCTTCGTCCTTCGAGAGCCCAAGAACAGTTGTGTCTACTTGCTAGAGCAGGAAGCAGCAAGATCAGCACGGTATGAAATTATAATTGCGGCTGAATTCAGAACCGTGCATTCTAAGAAAAGTTTGGTAATGTATATATTACCATTGCCTTGAGTTCATTCCCTTTGGGCTTCTCACTGAAGGAGAGGATCCTTCCTTTATTGTCTATCTTCATCAGCCCGAAATCTGAGGCCCGACTGTCATGGATAGGCAAGATATTATATCGAGTTGCATGCAACTAAATGTCCTTATGTAGGCTCAATGCATCTGTGCAGTTAAGTTGGAGATCAAGAATTTTTCCCAGAACAGCTCATAAAAAGTCTAGTTATTCTGGACGCAACAGAATGTGTTGATAAGAGAAAGTCAAAGACTGCTGTCTGCAAGAACCACTTATGTTTCTTTCAATTTAAAAACCGAATGCTCATTTGAAATTTATCTAATACTGCACAGGATCCAATCTGCACTGATATAATCAGTAACCTACCTGTCATCTACGGGCAAAGAGGAAATGGTGATATCTGCGCCGCTCTGCCTGTGATTCTGAAAATACGAAAATATGGATTACTGCGGTGGAGACTCCAACGCATATTTTGCGAATTCACAATTAGGACCAAAGGAAATACAAATTTGACGAATGGAAGCTGGTTAACTTACCTGAACAAAATCCATGTAGTCCATACGATACAAGTGATCTCCCGAAAGAATGAGCACATCCTCCATATCCTTGCTTCTTGCGTCCTGCAAATTTTGTCAGCAAAAGAAATGTAGTACTCTATCTTCACTGAGCGTTGGGTCCTGTCACTGCTCGAAATTCTCTTGCAAATCTGATACTACTTTTGCATTATGCGATGATAGCTAGCAAAAGCCCGGAAATGGTGTTCAGGTCTTAAGTCACTACAGGGTTACCTCGAACAGCCAGTGAAACTGTCTCACAGCATCCGCAGTCCCCTGAAACCACCTCTTCCCCGCCTCTCCTGGAGTTTGTGTGGCTGCTAAAACCTGTTAAAAGTCATTGCTGATCTTAAGTGCAGAGGCAAATCTTTTTACTCCGGCTGTGTATGCTATACTACAAATAAACAAATGGAGACTGAAGAAATGGGCAAAGTTTGCGGTTATATAATTTACCTCGACATAGCCATCTCCGAAGGTGGTCCCACTGCTGAAGTTGTAAGCACGGGAAATGTGACGATTTAGTGATGCGGAGTTGAACTGGGTGAGGATGTAGACTTTGTTGATTCCGCTGTTAATGCAGTTGCTCATTGGCACATCAATGAGCCGGTATGCTCCCCCTATCGGCACCTACAGGCAAGAAACTACCATCAGGAAATCAAAATTTTCCGCCGAAAGTTTCCTCTACAGAAATGATGTTCACAATGAAAGCAACGGAGGCTTGGATGGTTCTATGCAAGCTGGCACTTCATTCACGGATACTGAACTTCCAAGGACCTGGAACTCAGGTTCCAATAACAAATGCCTCGTATTTCACATTAACAGGAGTCTCATATTGGTTGGAATCACTCGACTTTATGACTGGCAGTGGTGATGGGATGGTTACTAAAATTCTGGGAAATATGTGACAGCCTCCAGACTCATTGATTTCGGTAGAAGCATTCTAAGGAGTCATCCAAACGAATCACATGAACAGAACCAGTAATATTATCTGAGAACATGCATTCAATCGAAACAAGAGAAACTATTTCCAAGACTTGTCGGGTAGAGTGGCATCCAACTTCAAACTCGAATGATAGGGCCACAGGTTAAATAGAATAACCTACAGCAAAAAAGGCTGAACACATCTTTCAATGAAAGCAAGTGATCACAGGTTGCTGATAGGGATGGTTACCCCTATTTTACGCAACATAAATACGGGAGCCGGCATTAATCAGGTAGAGAACAGTTGAAACTAGCATACGATGGCAATGAATTGAAAGTTCTATCTTACAGCGGGCTTGGCACGGCGTTTGGTGAGGGGAAAAAGGCGAGTACCAGCCCCTCCTCCGAGAATTATAGCCACCACCGTCCTCGGATTCCTCTTCTCCATTTCCAAGTCCTTCAGCTGCAGATTATATCATCATTATCTTCTCGTATGTACTAAATATGCAGAGCAAAACGTGAAAAATCAATGCAGAAGTGGAAATCCATAAGAAAATCTTGTACCCCCGTTTCGATAAGGAGAACTTGCCAACAAATGTTCTCGATGTGCCTTCCATTATTGATCATGCACGCTTACTTTGTATATCCGTAACCATTCTTGCACTTCGTATAATTGAACCATTCAACTAAATTTTTTTTTGGGCCATATAATTGCATTGCTTACGAGGTGAAGTTTATAACACAAATTGATTGCTTCATATTGGCGAAGGGATCCAAACTCTCAACTCGTGAAAACATATAAATGAATAGGATATCTGCAGTCTGCACCGCACATATCTAGCCAGTGGATCAAGAACAAGCAAAAGATATTCGACGGAAGACCTTGGAGTCGGCTGCAAAATCAGCTGTGAGTGACATCCGAATGCCCTGCTTAGTGTTAGCATTCTTGCTGCGGCCAAGTGATCCTCCACTAACACCAGCTTGGGCCAGGATGATCTTCTTGCCCATCAACTCTCCATTGCCGAACTTCACCAGCTTGGAGTTGTTCCCTCTGCTGCCACCTCCCAACCCGATCGCCCCATGCAGCTGCCCTGCCGCTGAAAGCGACATTCTCCTCCAACACAGTAGCGGCAACAACAGCAGCAGCAGCAGCAGCAGAAGAAGAAGTAATGGAAGGGAAGCTGTTAGGACCAAAAAACAAGAGTTTGTTTTGTATCCCCAGGCAAGGAGAGAGACAGAGGAAGACAGAGATGGAGGGAGATTTTTCTCGTTGTTGGTTGGGGGGGTTTGCATGGAAGATTTGGGCCGCGTTATCTTCATTCAATCGCATCCACCAATTTCTCTATTCCATCTTGTCCACTTTTGGATTTAGCAGTTGCTTCTTTCATTATTCCATTCTCAAAAAAATTTCAAGTTTCTGTTATCTCTACTCAATCGTATGCCATATAACTTATGGTACATCAGTAGACTTAACGAATCGGGGGAATATGCTGATGCATATTTCAATAACTATGTACGTGCAGTTTTTCCTACATACATTTGATAGTCCAACAA
Organism: Punica granatum; assembly: GCF_007655135.1. NCBI lineage: Eukaryota > Viridiplantae > Streptophyta > Magnoliopsida > Myrtales > Lythraceae > Punica > Punica granatum. Next base: position 33,631,707 of record NC_045128.1, read on the forward strand.
TTCAGCGGACAGCGTTCGGGTGTTCGGTTATATTATACTTGGCCTGGCATCTTGGAGCACAGAATATGCGGTTGAATGAGAAATGAGTGTGCGGACATGGAGGCCCAACCTATGTTATGACAGTGCTATGTGAAGCTTTTACGTATCACTATCAACTAATCTGAAAGTTTAAACTTATTATGCAAATTATGTGCTTTAAACTCATCATCTATTCTCTATATAGTGTTGTGCTTAGATAGCAATTTTTTTTTATGGTAAATACGAACATCTTCACTCCGCAATATGCATGGATCAAATCATATCCTGGTTGAAGATGAACTCAATATCAACGAAAATAATTCAAAATAAAGAAGAATTTGTACACGAAATCTACACGGTAAAAACCCTCAAATGCAGTGAAAACGTTTGAATGAAATATTCACGGGCAAAGGAGGCTCGACGATGACTTCTCCTTGAATAATAATGATAGAGAGTACAAAAGGAGTTAAGCTCAATGCATGAAAGCCTAAACCAAAAGAGCCAAACCCGAACTCTCAAAGGCCTCTCAAACCAGCAAAGCACTCTCACTACCCTACTCTCCGATACTTGCATACAATGCTCTCAACAAATATATATAGGACCCCAAAACAGTAATCCCTCTTTTATCTCTATACATAATATTCTAAAAAAGATATTCCCAGGATATTACATTCTCAAAAAGATAAAGATCTAAATATAGAATAATGGAAAATGAAATCGGTTGATTACACCATTGAAAAGAAATCAGCTGAGTAAGAAAATAAATAAACTAGTCAAATCTGATTTTGATTAGTCCAGATTGCGCCGCCAGTCGACTCGCTGTGGTCTATGCGCTCTTCTTGTGTCTGACTGCAGTTCAGTATTGCAATTGATTGTCACAAACTCGATTTTTTCCATTGCTCATCCGTTGAGTCTTCAAGTCCGAGGATCAAAATTCAAGACACACTTAGTATACCGAACCAAACTCAAGAAGCACTTGGGGGCCCATGAGCCTGTGGATGTCGCCAGGAGGCTTGGCAAGGCCCTCCCGTCGAATGGGGCTACGAGCCCCTCTCGTTGAAAGGGGTTCACTATAAAGGCGGGAAAGGCTCAACCAGCCCCAACTTTAAGACTCAGAGAGACTTGGTCTGACAAGTTATGGCACAATTTGGGTTCGTGGGTCTAGGCTGGGGATGACTTCGCCGGCCCGTCCAATCAATGACTTGACAATCCTAGTTTCAGAGACTATAATCCTCGAGAGTTTTTCTATAAATACCCATCTCTTACATTGTTTTGGTATCACGATTCATTCTCTAAAAATTTGGCCGTCTTTTCTAAACAACTAACTTGAGCGTCGAGAGGAGCCTACGTCCCGTTTTGAACTTGTTTTTTGTGGTTTCAAACAATCTCAACATTGACATTAAGATAGTCCCATTTTCAACATTGACATTAAAATAGTAAACACGAGAGTTCGGTTAGGAAATCATTGTGAGCGCCCTCATAATTGGAAGAGGGGAAGGAAAAAAAACTGTAAGTTTGAATTTCGAGAAAGATTCCGATGGTTAAAGATTCTGTTCTCAAATTCTTTTTCCATGTCACTTTTATTAAACAAATTACAGCATTTTCAATTACATTGTCATGTTTGATCACGTTCTCGAGGAAGTTCATAATTCAATTGACATTAAGCCAGTCGATTTCTCCCCCATCTATGGTCCAAGGTCATTATAGCCCAACCTAAATTGTGACACCTAATCATGGTAATTCTCTTTGGTGTTGACTTACTGCTCTATGCTCGGATAATCGAAAGTGGTTGCCTTGGCATATTTGACGTGGTCATAGACTTGACGTGTTCACCGATTATATTCAATTCAACACGATATAGCCTTAAAAAGGAAATTTCTAGGGATGCTTAAATCATGGTTACGATGTATAATAATATCCACGAGATGCATAACGAAAGTAGGCAACGTAGTGGCGAGTATTTGGCAGATTGAGGCAACAACATGGATTGGTACGTACGATTCTTATGTGCAACGAAGAACTGAAAACGGAAACGGAAAACACGGGGGAGGGTGTTCCGGATGCTTCTTGCATGGAAATCTACAGAAAACTACCTTTCCGCGTATTGACGGCGTCAAGACGGTCGACCACTTGGCCTGACCCCCCACCGAAGGAGTCACCGAAGTATCTGTTGTAACGTCGCCGTCACGTTCCGTTGGAAAGTCCATCTCCCCCCGATCATCGTCTTCTTCTTCTTCACAGCAGACTAGTTAAAGCACCAGAGATCGAAGACCTCATTGCACGCAGAGAGATTCTTCAGCCATTCTCCTCCTCCTCTCCGCAACAATGGCGACTCTTCAGCTCCGTCAACTCCTCTTCCCGGTGCTCCTCTTCTGCGTCCTCTCCGCTATACCCGCAGTCAAGTGCGACAGTAAGCTCCCGTTGCTAATCTGCACTGAGTTGCTTAGCTGAGGTTTCTCGAGTTTGCGTGCGCATTGGGTTTCCATTCACAGCTTAAAACGAACGAAACTTCAGCTCATGAGTAGTCAAAGAGAGCTCTGTAGCATCATGCCGAGAGCCTGACTTAGTTTAGATCTGACCGGCCGGTCGGCCGATCTGGATTCTGATGAGTGTGGTTTCCCGTTGCATCGGTGCTTTCCATCGGTTTGCCGCATTTCGAGGTTGAGCGCATGATTAGGCTCAGATTCCGCCGATTCGATCTGATTGATGTCGAGTACAGCTCCGTTTCATATCATTATGTTCTGCATCTGAAGTCTTCTTCTTCATTGCCTTAGCTGGGATTCTGTTGATTGTGTTGAGTTGGTGATCAGCTGTGAGTTGTGGCCGTGCTTGCCAATCTGGTGGATACCTTTGGATCACTGTTCCATAAGCTGCTGCTTTTTATCTTTGCAGGTGAGGAGGATAATCTTCTCCAGGGGATCAACAGCTACAGAACATCCATGAACCTGACGACCCTCACGAAGAATGACAATGCCGAGTGCCTTGCCGACGCACTGGCGGACCAATTCAAGAATCAACCTTGTACCAATGCTACAGGCGCCAACACCGTCCCCGGCACGGAGGCTCAGTTACCAGCCTACCCAACCCTTTTAGAGAAATGCCATTTGAATGTGTCCAACACGAGGGATGGGTCGGTGATGCCTGCCTGTGTTCCCAACCTTGTCCCGAGCCTTGTCCTCAGTAACTTCACCCAGTCCCAATACTCGGGGAACCTCAACGACACCAAATACACGGGAATCGGGATCGGTTCAGAGAACGATTGGATTGTCGTCATTCTGACCACGAGTACACCTGAAGGAGGTTATTCGCCTGCCTCTTCTGACGATGCTGCTAGTCTATGCTCGAGAACACCATTACCCTCCATTTTTCACCTGTTCTTTCTGCTTGTGGGTTGTCTCCTTTTGCTTTAAACTGAATTGCAGTGCTTATACAGAGAACTAATCTACACGCAAGGTAAGCCCAAGAATAATCTTATTTTCGATGTGTGAGGATAAGGAGTTCATTCTTTTGTTCTGGCCATCACTGCAGCTCGAGATGTAGTCCAGATAAGATCGAGATGGATGTTATATTGTTGTAATATTTTCCTCTTACAGAGTTGTCACACTACATTCACTTTCTTGTTATATGGAAAAACCAGAAATTGAGATGTTGATCATTTGGTTGTTCTTGCGCATATTGCTGGGATCCGAGGTTTGGAATCCGTCTAATTCTTTCTTTGTCAACAGCTAATGATCTTGGAGAAAAGAAATTTGGCTGGCAATGTTTAATAACTCGGGGGCTATTGGAAAATAGTGAAAGCTAATTTCCGGGGACACAGTATGTTTGATCTTATTCTATCAAAACTAAAACCAATGAACAATTTCATGTAATCGGATTAAGTCTCATCAAACATTTCTCGACACCAGTGGCCGGTGCTCCTCAAGTCGAGCATCTACATCTTCGTTGATTTAGTTTGCCACCCAGCAAGCATGGAATTCCTGCCACAGCAGCTTCCAGGATAATAGGATATTCTTTCATGCTGTCGATTATCAGACAAATTGACATCCTTCCGCTCTGTAAAGCAAAGAAGCTCATGTCTGTATGTTTTCGCAGCAACAGAAAACACATGTTATTTATGCCTAATTCAAATAAAGTACAACAAATGTCACACAGGAAACCCGTGGAAAAATAATTTCTTCTGCTACATTCTAATTTTCCTTTGTGAGAACTCGGGCCTCTTTAGATTGTACTCTCGATTTTTCTGCTGCAACTACCATCCAGGGCTGGTCCATTTACAAGACATCGATGCATATTTCCTGTCAGGTGTTCTTCAATCTGATACGATTGGCAAGTAGGTACTTTCTGAGAGCGAGCATTAGGACCCATGTGGTCCTTGTGATCTTCTCCTTGACCATCAGCAGCAGGGCCGAGCTCAGCACAGTCTTCAGAATCTGGGCCTGCAGACCTTTGAAGAACCCCAGCAAGCCTTCACTTTTCCAGATGGAATAGAGGGCCCCCGAGACAGTCCTACGAGCTTTCTTCTGATACTCCTCCATCTCGTGTTCTTCTTCTGACTCGGCAGCTTGGATCGTTACTTTACACCTGTTCAATAAAAGTGTATTGTCAAAACTCAGGGAAATCTTCACTGATTAGAAATCCTTCCGGTGCAATAATAGTGCAATGATAATTTTCCATGCTCGAGATAGAAAAATCAAGTGCCAATCGACCTGATTGCGGGGTAGGTGATGCAAGTGGCCACACACTTGGAGACTGCACCCAAGGCAAAAGCAGAAAACGCAGATAGAGCTTCCGGTGATGATACTGTGCCTTTTGCTCTGCTACTCTGCTTCCCCTTCAGCATTCTCTGTTTCAGCTGATCAAACACCGTATACTGTTGAAAAACCAAGGTCATGTATTAGTATACACAACAAATTCTCATTTTGTTGATGTCAAAATGTTTTGACAAGGGAACTTTTATCATTCTTTTTCCCATCGTCCCATCTCATTTTACGAGCTGTGCATGAGAAGATGGCCAGATTTCAGTAGAATGAAAGATAATGAAATACCTGAATAGATGGGTTTACTGTAAGCAGCAGAGAGATTCCTAGACCATCGAATGCCTCGCCCAACGTGCCCTCTGAAAGAATTTTCCAAAGCCCTTTGGATTTACCGAACTCGCTTGTTTGCATTTTCGAAGATGCAGTATCTAAGGGCTGCACAGCGAGGTCAGATCATTAACTCTCTCATCCCACAGGACTACCTTAATGAGCAAACATGCAAATTAAGTTAATAGGCATTGCCTAGAGGATCCAAAGCAGAATTTGAGGAAAACAGCAATGAGAATTTACAAAACGTGTGAACTTCACGTGGTTGTGCATGGGAAAATTGACCTCTCAGCAAAGAAACAATTTTCCAAAATCAAGTAGAGGAATGCCAAATTAATAAATTACCATCGTAATGACGACATTAAAAGCACCAGCTGCAGCAGCTATGATCAAGTTTGCCTTCATGCCAATAGATTTCTTCCCGCTTTTCTTCAAATACAGCCTCTTAAAGAAGCTGTACCCGTAGAAGTAGATGAACTGCGAAATAAAAGACTGGAGATTCTTCGTCCCGAGCCCCTGATACAACGAAAGAACTTGTCGGGTAGATATCGCTTCCCAGAGTACATCTGAAATATTCCTGCCATAACACCAATCCAAAGTTAAGCTCATAGAGTGAACGAAATAGAGCTCGACATCCCCAGTAATATATGAAACACAAATTCAAATTGCTCAATGTAAAGATTTCCGAAGTAAGAGACGCCCAGCAGAATTCTTTAATACGACATGATTTCCATGTCATTGTAATTGCATAATGTCTAACAAGAGAAATAAAAACGATATCCCATGTAAGAATGTAATACGTCAAAGCCAACCAACAAAGAACACAGCATCCTCGAGCACGATAATCATATTGGAGGGAGGGCAGAGTGAAAGATCGGATTTTGAGGAGATAAATCAGACTAACTGACCAGAGTAAGCAAGACCCAGAAGACAACAAGCAGCTCACCTGTACTTCTGCTGCTGGCCGGTCCGAATCTCGGCCTGGTACTTGGTCTTGCAGGTGTCCAGGGGGTAGAGCACGGTCGTGCTGACAAGAGCCCCGATGGCTCCCGACGTGGCCTCCGACACGGACTCCAGATCAAACGCCATGGATGAATCACAGAGAGCTCGACGAAGAGAGACCAAAAGGGAGGAGAAGAAAAGAAGAGTGATCAAGAAAATGGGAGGTGGGTCCGGGGAATTAAGGAGTTCTGACCAGGTGGATTGGATGAAGTTGCAGCTGAGCTGAGGAATCCGACGGGGGTGGGAGTGTGGAACAACACATCTTCTTGGGAATCGGAAACGTACGGGAATGGGGCTCCTTAACTATAGCTCCCCCCACCCCACCCAAAAATAAAATAAAAATGATTGCAATAACGTTTCATGCCCATTTTTGGTTTGATATTTTGTGTTCTTTTTCCTCGAAAGGTCGCAGTCCGATTCTTTCTTCCACGTTTATAGCACTTCACTTGGACTGTTCCTTATCTTAGTTGGACGGAGAAAAGATCACGAGATTACCAAACTAGAATGCTTATTCATCGTCGATTAGTGTAACTCCTTGGTTTTCGAATAGCAAATAGGGTTTTCTCATGACATAATCATTTGACGATGAGCTTTGTGGTTCTTTCCCTGGACAGATTAAGTAGAAATGACATGAGCATTTTTCTTTTTCAAAATTTTTCTCTTTGAATCACGAAAATATTCTCAATTTATCGTGAAAAACTTTTACTTAGACGACTATCTTTTGCGGTTCTATAAGTGAAAGGGAGTTCTTGTGGTTTGGTCAAACAAAGTGCTCTCACAGTCCAACCTAGCCTAACATGACTTACACATTCTATCTTTTACTATTTCCAGGAAGAATACGATTCATTCACCCAACATATTTATTTTTACAATAAAAGTTTCAGATTCAATAAGTATTGTGAATGAAAAAAATTCACAATCATGAAACTTTTATTCTTTAATGAGCCGAAATATTAAGCACTTAATTAGTTAAAGGAAGAAATATATAGGAAGAAGAGAGGAACAAATAAGGATGAGAAAAATTTTGAAAGAGATAAAAAGTATCAACAAGTGAAGAATGACTTATTTTATTAAGTTAAAATTTTTTATTTATTTCACTAAGTGATTTTTAGTTTAATGATTAAGTAGTTTAGATCTTTCTTACATTTATTTTTTCTTATAACTAAATTTTAAGTGCTTATTTAATTAAATTAAAACAAACACACCCTAAGTAGGAGTGGAGTTTTACAATAAGATTAAACTGTAGAAAAAATAAAAGCGGTTACCATATGAGATTTTCGCTTGAATGGCATAGGATAAGAAAGATATAAATGTTGGGCCGAGGCTAAGCCCATAATAAATAATGAATGGGCTTATTGGTCTACAACCCTACCAAATGGGCCAGAATGAACAGAATTCTCATTGAAGGTGAGACTAGAATATAGGCCTTTTCCCCCTAAAATATATCAAAAACGTAATGGGGAAGTATTATGTAGCCATAACGACAACCAAGCAAGAAAAAAGGACCACATGATGTATTATTGCATTAGAACTTCATATCAGTCGAGTGGTCTATTGGCTCGAAACTGCAGTCTGAATATTCACTTTTTTTCTTGGTGGAATATGTATATTTATTTTATAATCGATGCTTATACTTATTAAATTTCGCGCGATTTGAATGAGTTATATATATATATTAGCTAAAGTCAATTTGGTTTTTAATGGGTTTCCTATTCTCAATCTTGAATTTTCTAGTTGGCAAAGACTTTCTTTCGGTCCTTAAAAGGTTCTTAAGGAAAAAAAAAGAAGAAGAAAATTATGCTGCCTTTGGTTTGTAAGTAACATTTTAAAATCAGATTTTGATTTTGAAAAAGAGTTATATAAATAATTATGTATGGGGCCCACTCTTTGACTTTATATGAGTTATTTTATTTTATTGTAAGTAGAATTAAGTTAAAGTGTGATTTTAAAATCACATTGTGAAACCAAACAAAGTATTAATGGAAGAAACACTATTGGTCAGAGCGGCGGGCACTGAAAGGATAAATACCCAAAAGTGTAGGGGGTATGTTGCAATTAACAACATTTATTTCGTAATTTCCTTATTTCTTTATTTTTGAAAATAGCTGCTCGTTACCGTTTCCCTCCTTTCAAATTTCTTCTCTCTCTCTCTCTCTCTCTCTAACTCTCTTCGCTCAGAGTCTCACTCGACGATGCTCTTCACCCAACCCTAAACTTCAGTGAACTTTCAGCACCAGAGATCGTCCAAAACCTAGCACTCGGAATCTCCCAGTTCGAGCTGATGCAGGAGTTCCTCGGATCGGTTCGCCAGTCCCTGGAATTCCGGAATTTGGGCGCCGGTGGTGAAAATGGGAGATTCGGAGGTTTGGTAGAGAAAATTGGCACCAGCATACGAAAATCGCGAATCGGACTCTTGTCTAAACCGCCGGTCACGGCTCTGCCTCCAGCTGAAGATGCGCCTCCGATCCGGTGGAGAAAGGGTGAGCTGATTGGGTCCGGTGCGTTTGGGCGGGTCTATATGGGCATGAACCTCGATTCAGGGGAACTGCTAGCCGTTAAGCAGGTCGGTGACTTTTTCAATTGATTGGCATAGCTGAAGTTGAATTAATGAATTCACTAGTGATCTTCTCTCTTTCTCCTGTTGCAGGTTCTCATAGCAGCAAATAGTGCTTCCAAGGAGAAGACACAGGTAAGAGGATGGGTTTCAGCCCTATAGGCTATGAGTTCATCTTCTCCCAGTCAATTCCTGAAATTCGAGGTCTTGTGGTGGTAAAAGTTCAAAGGATCCATGTGATTTTCCCACCTGCAGTGTTTAGATGAATCCGTAGTTGCATACATGAAATTTCCTTTTTTAGTTGTACTAGTCCACGCACAAGTAGAAATTTGTTCTTTTACTTGATTATACTATGTTTTATCGTCATATTTGATTATTTTGTCACTTCTATGTTTACAGACTCAAATTAGGGAGCTCGAAGAGGAAGTGAAACTTCTTAAAAATCTCTCCCATCCAAATATTGTTGTGAGTATTACTCTTCAGTTGATCTGGGACTGATGTTAAATTCAGTTACTATATTTTTCATACTAAATTCTTTTCATTTGTTTATCAGAGATATCTGGGAACTGCAAGAGAGGAAGACTCTCTGAATATACTTTTGGAATTTGTCCCCGGTGGATCCATATCATCCCTTCTGGGGAAATTTGGATCATTTCCGGAATCTGTATGTGCCCTTTTTCTTTTCTCTCTCTCTCTCTCTTGGATGGAATGTGTCTTTAAACTCCCGTATTGTCATCTCTTTGGGTATTTGGGGAATTGATTTAGTTTCGAACGTCCATGTAGGTTATAAGAATGTATACCAAACAGCTTTTATTGGGTCTTGATTACCTTCACAAGAATGGAATTATGCACAGGGACATCAAGGTACTGAACTTTTGACATTTTCTGTCGAAGCAGAATAGTTTTTCTTGCAAGTGATCTGATGTGGAATTGCTTTTCTAGGGAGCAAATATACTTGTCGACAACAAGGGATGCATTAAACTTGCAGACTTTGGGGCATCAAAGAAAGTTGTTGAGCTGGTACTGATGCTTCATTTTTTCTGTCTTACCATCCTCTCAACTTTTGTCAGTTTTTAATGGGATGATCCTGTTTGTCCATATATCTAATGCAGGCTACAATAAATTGTGCAAAGTCAATGAAGGGAACACCTTACTGGATGGCTCCTGAAGTTATACTCCAGACGGGACATAGTTTGTAAGGCCTTTTACTCTATGCTGTTAGAGAAAAATTTCCTTGTAGAAACGAAAAGCGCCTTGCTTAGGGGATCAATATTATCACACTGGTTTGTTTCATCTGAAGGCATCTCGATAGAGATACTTAGTGATTCTAACAACTAATAATAGACAGGCTAAAATTTAGATCAATGATATAAAAAACAGCTGCACCAGCCGTGAAGTGTGCATCTTCTGTTAGCAGAATAATGGGAATGTGATTGTTGGGGCACTAATCTGTCCACTTACTGTTACCTGCCCCATAATTCATTGCAATCTCACGTGTTTCAAATATAAATAGTTTTTAAAGCTTGAAGAAAAGGTCGTGTATCAAACGTCATGCACTTGCCATACTCGTTAATTTTTGATATTATTGATGGAAAAATTGGAATATGATTCTCTGAGGCATGGTTATAATTATTCCTCAAAGGGCAATCTTTATATGTCTACATATTTGGCTCTTTTGTGACAACAAAATTTCTCAGTTCTGCTGATATATGGAGCGTTGGATGCACGGTGATTGAAATGGCTACAGGAAAGCCTCCATGGAGCCAACAGTATCAGGAGGTATAGACTTGCAGCTTCCTAAACTTATATAACCAACCAATATTTCATTAGCAAGTCTGTAGCTTGAGAAAGAGGCATTTGTTTCAGGTTGCTGCTCTCTTCCATATTGGGACAACTAAATCTCATCCACCAATTCCAGAGCACCTCTCTGCCGAGGCAAAGGATTTTTTGTTGAAGTGTTTACATAAGTACAGTCAGACCCATTCCTTTTTTTCCTTCTTATCTTAATATGTCTTTTCTGCTGTCTTCCTTTTGCACCTTGTATATGTTGTAGAAAATTCACTGCGTAGTTCGGGGCCAAAAAAGAATATTTATTTTGGTGCACAATATAGTTGTTTATTGCAATGAAATTCTGGTACTTGAAGTACTTGCTATTGATTGTTTCTGGCTTCTACTCTTTCATTTAGAAGAGTTGTTTAAATCTTGCAGGGAACCACACCTACGGCCCACTGCGGCTGAGATGCTTCAGGTGCTTGTCCTCTTCACTGCAATGCATTCCATTATAAACGAGCACATATTTATTGTGGTACTCAATCTGCTTTATATTTTGCAGCATCTGTTTGTCACTGCAGAGTTATTGGAAGCTCAAACGGTACTTCGAACCTCAGTAATGATCAGACGAATTGTCTTGATTTTCTTGTTTGCCCCTATATTAGTTGGACTAAATATACTTATCAATGTAATTGGTGAATTTAGGAACCTGGAAATCCAGCAGCAGCATCTGGGGTTGGTCTTAAGAGCTTGTAAGTGCATTCTTCTTCAGTTCCTGCATGTTCCGGAGATCCAGTTTCTTTAAATAATTCCGAAGCAGATATTTTCCTCCAACCTTGACAATTGAAAATTTATTGATGCTACAGTAGGAATTCGTTGATTGGAAGGTCATCCTCTGGTGGTTTGAAGGATGTTTGTGAAATAGGAAGCACTAGGTGCTCAACTATATACCCTGAGAGTCACTTGGGAGTGAAATCGCCCTGGGGAGCAGGCGAGGATGATGATATGTGTCAGATAGATGATAAAGATGATTTTGCAATTAGTGCCTCAGACAAGTTTAAATCTATCTCTGATCTAAATAAGGTACGGGCATATCTTGTTTCATCCTGGGGTTGATATATTAACTGTTGACCACCTGACCGCATGTTGTTTTGATTTAGAGCTTCAATCCTATGAGTGAACCAACTGATGGGTGGCAATGCAAGTTTGAAGAAAGTTCAGAGATGGAAAGAAACACAATGAAAATTACCACCGCAGACAAGGTCATTGTTGATGATGGACCTGATCTTTTGGATAAGGGGGAGAGTGGGTTCTCCTTTCAATGTGCACGATCGACCACAGAGGATGATGAAGAAGTAACGGAGTCAAAGATTAGAGCCTTCTTGGATGAAAAGGTACTTCTGCTTCTCATGGTAGTTTCTTGTTGCTTAATGCTTTACTATATTATTCTCAATTAAAGAAAAGCAGATTGACATAAGATCATTCTTAGATCCTCTTCAATGCCTACTTGACCCTCAATTTAATCTTCAGGCTTTAGATTTGAAGAGGCTACAAACACCCCTGTACGAATTCTACAACACAATAAATACAACAGCACCTGCTGCTGCTGTGGGAACAGATTACGCAGAAAATGGCACACATTTTCCAAATCTGCCCCCTAAGAGCAGGTCTCCAAATCGCATTCCTAGCAGAAGATTCTCTGCCGTGATTGGCATCAATAGCGGCAGCCCTGCAAGTCAAGAGAAGCGGTTATCCACTGCCGGAGCTGCAGTAACTCAAGCTTCAGGGGAAGCTCAGGTTCTACGTGACTCTAAGCAGAAACCTCCATCTCCTAGGTTTGTCTTTAGATTTTTATTTACATGGGTTCTGTTAAAAAATTTATGCATTTTGCTGCTTGAGTACAATTGGCTCCTTTTATTACTGTAGTTTCTCTGAGAGACAAAGGAAATGGAAAGAAGAGCTTTATCAAGAACTTGGTGAGTTCTATACCGTCTCTTCTTATTTTTGCCAAAGCATGCTATAAATATATTTAGCTAAATTCTTCAGTTTTCTGAAATCAAACTTTAGGAGTTTCATTTACAGTAGTTAATGTGATGGTCAGGCTGAAATACTAGTTCCAATTCGTTCATCTTAATGAATCATCACCATCTAAAGTAAACTATGAACAGTTGAGTGGAACATATTCACTGCAAACATGCTTTAAGCTATTCATCATCAAGAACTCTGGGTGAACTGCTTGCCATATACAAGACTTGTAATGATTCCAAGTGATCATTTGCAGAAATGCTGCGCCAGGTAGGGATGGGAGGAAAGATATCGTCACCAAAAGATCGGATTTTGAATAGGCAGAAGGACCGCCCTCGGTTCGCTTTACCAGGACACTGAATCTCTTTTCCACCAATATTCAGGCGATTGCCTTGCCATGTACTATATATGAGGGTCTATATTTGTCAGGGAAAGAGAAAGTCGAGTCGAATAATAGATGGTGGCTTCATTGCACTACTTGCATGAATCTGCAATAGCAAAGCTATGAAGTGTACAATGTTTTACTCCTTTTAAAATTTGTATCTTCGCCTTTCCTTAAGGTGTTGCTTGTTTTCGGGGTCCTGGAGAAAGAACAGATACATATATAGCGCGAGAGCTCGTGCTCTGGATTATGTAATCGGTGTCATGAAGTGAAAAGATTACTCTATACAGCTTTCCCTTCATTGGATTCCAATATGCACGGTAAGGATCATCTGATGCGGCTTCTGCTCCTGTGGCTGAGTCTCGCTCGTTAATCACATGCAGAAATTTCAGGAGTTACTGTCTGAATTTGTAGGCATGCTTTCTGTGGTGTGGGACAAGGCATGTCTGCGATTATCCTGCGATGGTCAGATGACCAGGATGCAACTAGCATTCACTTCTCCTTTGTGTCCATAAACAGTGATATATGCAGAGAGACAGCCACTTACTTTGTTTGGATTATACTTCAAAAACAAACACTATTAATGGCAATGAAATCTACTGGTTGCTCATTTGGATCCATCATCCTGTCCCAGCCTTTGTCAGGCATATCGTAACTTTCTCGGCGAAGATCTGATTGTCTCCATGTTTTATCCAACCGTTTGTCTGGTTTTGTATGGGGACGGAAAGGAACGTAATATGAATCACAATATTGTGGAGACTAATGGAGAAGTGAATAAAACCATTAGTAATATCCTACGAAAGATGATAGACACATATTGGGATTGGCCGGAGAAGTTGCCATTGCCCCCGTGAAGGTATCGGATCTCCAGTCGGACCTTGACAGTATTGATTCGTACTCTTTGATTTACAAGATGGAAGCAGTGCTACCTGTTGAATCGGAAGCTCCAACTTGTCTAAAGTTTCCATTGGTCTGTTTGGGTTTTTGGATAAAAGAATTTGGCAACCTAATTAATGCCTAGCCCACCACCATTAGGTCCATCCATCACCACTGGGAAGAAAGAAAGCCACAACTCAGGCATGAAGAATGGCCCTAATTCTGAAAATTTGAATGGTCCAAAAGGGGAAAGGATATTGGTTAAATTGGATATGGGTGTGTGGGTCCCCCTTGGCAAGGAATGATTGGCGACTTTCTATGGCAAAGATTGAACCTTTTTGTTGATGACGCAGCAAATAACAGGTCTCCATCATGGGAAAGATCAACCGAACAACGACATCTAATAAGCGCTTAGCAATCATGAATTATATTGATAAGACTCCCTACCATAATCCATGAATTGTTTTGAAGGAAAACTTGAATTACGAAATGATTGTGATGCACATATTTTTGTTGGTTCGACATGAGGAAACGGTCAAAATAATGTCTTGCAGGTCATTCTGAAACTCTTATTGAACTACGCTATATTTTTTATTGATGGATACTATATCACTTTATTCTTTGGTTAGTTATATACATAGGATTGGTTGTATTATCGAGGTTCCGTGATGAAAAGACCAAGACAACTACCTGCAAAGCATCTTGAAACTTTTATTGAGCTACATGTCACTTCTCCAATTGTCATGTATCGTTTCATTTCTTTGTTGGTTAAATGCTATTGAGAACGGAGAAATCCGAGCCGGGCAAAGAAAGGAAAAATAGAGGATTTACATAGGACTGAATCTCATAACTTGATAGTTTGAGCTTTTGTATTGAAGTTGAACCCAAACCAATATAAGCCCGTTAGAATTTTAACATGGCATTAGAGCTCATGATAACAATCCTAGGGGCGAGCACGTGCCTGTGTGTAGGGACTCATACTACACCGGTGAAGTTCGAGTCGGAAGTGGAAGTCTGGCTCGTGGTAGTTGAACCCCTCGCCTGAATGTGGAATAGAAAAGCCTACCTCGAGGTAGTTAAAAGTCCGAGTCCGGCAAAGAAAGGGAAAAATAGAGGGTTTATATGAGATTTAGTCTCACAATTTGATAGCTCGAGTTTTTGAGTTGAAGTTGAGACTAAATCCACGTAAAAATGGAACTTAATATATAATCACAGAAGGATTTCTCATTGAAAAGTTGGCGAAGAGGAATTGTAAAATTTTGGCCAAAAAATGGGTCAAAATTCAAGATGCAGCAACCAAGAAAGGCCCCCAATACAACAGTCTCTTCTTGCCCTCAACCTCACCACCTTCCGTACACCTCCTCTCCGGCCTTGCAAACATTTCCACACTCCCTATTTTAGCCCCAAACTTTTCAGTTTTCTGATCCACGTCCCTTCCCAAGCAATCAACATGTTCTTCTTGTTCTTCTATCTGCACTTCTTCTTCTTCTTCTTCTTCTTCTTCTTCTTCCCTGCACAGATATTCTCCTTCAATCTGTTCGTCTTGGGCCATTTCTTGGCAGTCGATAGGCTCGGGATCATAAGCCAGAGCCGGCTCCTTCAAAAAGCAGAGCCGAAGCCGGCCGTGGCTTCTCTCGGCCTGGAGTCTGCTGTAAGCCACAGGGTCCTTGATGGCTTCGATTACCAGCCGCCCGTCTTCGCGGTGGGGCAAGAGCTGAACAGATTCCCTCCCCCTTATTGTCGTCAGTGGAGGCGGGAAGCTCCTCGGGCCGGCTCTCTTGTTTGCAGTGACGCGTTTTATTGAGTTCCCCCATCGATCGGCAGCACCCTCTGGAGAAGGAACAGGAGAGAAGAGATTGGCCTCCGTGATCTCCGTGCAGCCTGTCTCGTTCCCGAGTTTTTCGGTGCAAAGCTCCAAGCTTTTCGCACTCAGCACTGACGAGAAGCTGCAAGAAGAGGATGAAGGAGAAGAAGGGCACGAAGAGAGTCTTGATGGTATCGGGCTGTCGGTGTAGAGGGGCTCCCGAGGAACATCCAAGAAGTCCCAAACATCCGTTTCTGGGGGTTTGATTCTTTGGCTGAGCTCTGCAGATTCTGATGTCGGTTTCATGGGGGACTGATCAAAGGGTTGGCAGAGTGGTGCTGGTGGAGCCAGTCGGAGCCTCAGAGTAAGCGGCTGTGGCTCCATGAAGAACTGGGGATCAACAGAGGGCTTTGTTGTACTTTGGAACACAATTGTTCCCATAGCTCTCAATTATGGAGGGCAATTGAGGGAGTCTTGTTGGGTTTTGCAGGGGAAGCCGTGAGGTTGACGGGCATGGAGGGAAGAAGGGTTGAGTGTGGGAGGGAGGGAGAGAGCAAGGTGGGGAATTTGTAGTGTGGGGGAGAGCGGGGTTGGGATTGGGAGGCAGAGGAACTTTTGACATCATTTGAAATTGTTATTGGTGGTCTGCCACACATATTAAAACCATCGTAAAAGTTCACCGAAAAAATAAATAAAACCATGGTGCAAATAATGTGAGTCGGTTTAAATGATTCGATCCTTATCTTCTTTACATAAAGTATTGAATTTAAATATTATGAATTTAAAAAATTAACGCTAGAAGAGTTTTACCGAGGAGTTGGGGTTGTCAAGCCCTGTTCTACGCTGAGTCGTCCTTTGGAAAAGAAAAGATTGAGGAGTAATTAGGTGCCCTAATAATTTTTT
Organism: Punica granatum; assembly: GCF_007655135.1. NCBI lineage: Eukaryota > Viridiplantae > Streptophyta > Magnoliopsida > Myrtales > Lythraceae > Punica > Punica granatum. Next base: position 33,648,125 of record NC_045128.1, read on the forward strand.
CTTATTTCAAATATTTTGATAATTAGAGTGCGACATTTTTGCCCTTTTATTGATGGTCAGGTGAGTGACATGTGCCTCTTTTTGGTCGGAATTTTATTAAGGAAGCACCTTGTTTAGTTTACGATAAGGTTGGGACTCCGTAAAAATTTGAAAGCGAGGAGACAAAAATCCAAATTCATATTATAAGTACTGGGATAAAGCCTATTTAACCCTTGTTTTGGACTCAAGTAAGTGGGTTTTGAAGTCACCCACATCTATACTAATATGTGAAGGGAAGAGTTGACATCCTCAAAAAATAAAATCATATAGAAACAAAATAAATTACCAATTCAGAGGTTAAAATGAAAAAAAAAAAAAACTGGATACAATCTTTTGATTTTCCTTTTCACATCACGCTGAGTTTGTGCACTAAGCAATAACTAAGATATCTCCGCTAGAAAAGGAAAAAAATAAAATAAAGAACAGTGATTTGATTGCACCGAATTATATGCAGCGATGAAAGTTGACGAAAATAACAATCGAATTGAAACTGATAATATCTAGATGGTCAGTTTTGAAGGAAGAGTTTCTCTTTTGCATTATGCTCTATTTAATCCATTAAAGACACCGTTTCAAATTTATCCAAAAAAAAAAACAATGTTTCAAAACCTTCTTAATCATAGCAAAGGTTTTTTTTTTTATTATTATTATAAGCAAAAGGATTAGGTCGGATTATTAGCCCGCTATGACTATCCCAATTAAGGAAACCTAAATGCCACAGAATGTTCTTTTCGGCATAACTCGATGAGACTTCAGCCCAACTTGATTACCACAGCCCCACTAACACTCTAGTGAATTAAGTCAAAAGCCCATCGAATCAAGTATTATGGGTCGACCACCACCATCTCATAATACACCCATATAGTGACGAATTTTACGTTTTCAGTGAAGTTCAAACTCGTGATGTTCAAGTTGAGTGCTTGATGCTTAACTATTAGACCACCGTGTTGGTGGTAATCATGACAAAGCTTGACTTTGCCTAGAAGGAGCCTCAAAACTTGGATAAGTTCTCATCCTAATCCTTGTACATGCGTTAGCGCGTCCGCGGGATTGAGATTATTAAGGGAAAGGATTACTTGTTGAATGTCGAACGACTCAAAACATGTTTCAAAGCCAAAACCTTCCTTTGTTTGCGTTTTAAGGAAATTACTTTTATATCATTTATTATTATTTATATGCCATTATTATAAGAAAACATCTAGATATTATCAATATTCTATTAAAAAAAAATGCACCGACCAATCCATGCCCATCTGATTCCTTCTCTTTGCCCCTTCAATTGCTTGGTGTAAGCGCGTAGTCGCATCCCTACGGCTTACAGTTACAGCCGAGACATTGAATGCACATTCCTCAAATGGCACCCCATTTGCTTGGCGGCCGTGATTGCACGTAGTTTCTATACGTATCATCAATTGCTTCTTTTTTTTTTTTTTCCTTGCAGTATGCACTCTGATGTCCAAAAATCCAATCGATCTTGATAAATTCAGTTCAAGACGGGGTAAAACTCTCGACCGTGATTTTTTCTATTTTCACTCACAAGATTTGATCATGAAACCTTATTTAAGGGTTATTATTAATATATATATTTTTAAATAAATGAGACTGATGAGTCCAAACGATAGGAAATAAATTGAAATAAAAGAGCACATAAATTTCACCGATGATGATCAAACTCAAGAGCTCTTAGTTCTGAGTTGACGTATTGTTTCTTTGCACCAAGACTCCTTTCTCTTATCATAATAAGATAAATATATGTTTAATAAAATTCTGGCCAAAAAAAGAAGAATTGGAAAAAGAAAATCACGTAATTAATATATTGTTTGGTGAAGGAGGAGAACAGCAGTATCCTCCCACGGCCTGCTCGCGTTGACTCCCAAACACCCCTTTATTTATTCATTGTTTGAACTGCAGGTGGTATACATACAACCCAAAATTATAAAAATGCTCAACAATTTTGCAACATCGTTTCAAGAAAAATGTCTAGTAGCCCTTTAAAAATTCTGATAATTCGACTAATTGGTGCAACAAATTTAAATTTTTCGGCGTGTACATCCGCCCATATTTGATTATAAGTTGGGAGTTCATTGTTATGGTTCAAGTTGCCCTTGAAAAACTCGATGAGTTTCTAAAACAATCTCTGGAATTTATTTTTTTTTCCTATCCGCTTCTTAAAGTGGATAATTAATAACTTGAAAATGAAAAGTACTGCTTTTGAAAAGTATCGGACCGACTTTTTTCCGTGCACTTTAGACACATTCAAAAATTATTTGACGACTTTATGCCGAAAACGAATCATCGTCCGGGCTTTATGCTGAGAAAAAGGGGCTGAATCACGTTGATGACAAGGTAAGCAAGGCAATAGGAATGCGCACACCGAATGCCTTTTTCTCGAGTGCTTGCACGCATTTTAGTTCTTACTATTTTTATTTTATATAATTTATTTTTTAAATTAACAATTAATGATGCTGCTTTCAGCCGTCGTAAAAAATTAATTAGAATCAGACAAGAATGGTCTACGTAACGTCCACTTGCAACACAAAGTTATGCGATTATGTCATCATTTAATTGATTAATAATCTTTAACATCGATGTTAAACTCGTTTTGGATAATCAAATGGGAACACTCCCGATAAAAAGCCCGAGTGACAAGAAATCGTAATCGAAGGTGTACTAAGCCGGGGTATGGCAACTTCTAGCTAGCGTATGTCCGAGTGAGGAGCAATGAACTCAGTAAACCTATATAGAGCTCGAGGGGAAAAGAAAACTGTCTGAAAAGAATGATCGTGATCGAGAAAGTTCTTTATGAAAATGTTGCTACTCGGGTATCGATTTGCTTGCATTTGACTTTGCAAGTGATCCATGCTGCCAAATCGCGGCAGGTGCTGAGAGCGGAAAGAAAGCCCGGGCTTTTGGCTCTTAAAACCCTCCCTACTCAGCAAGACAGGCTCATTACACAGACATTAATCTTACAATTTATTATTTTTCGAGTTACAATAGAGGTCCGTCGCGTCGCATGGGATACGTATCATCGTTTATAGATTTTGGTTCCGCACTTTCTTCAATATAATCCGTCAGACAGGCCCAAGAAAAAATGCTGGTATAGGCTCATGCAACATATTGTTCATTGGACCGAGAGTTGGGCCTATGATTTCCTTCCCTTCGGCCCAATTTCCTGGCCTCCTCTTCGGACCAAGTTCTGTGATAAAAATGCAATTTATTGTATGGATTGTGTAACTTCAAAATCCAACTATTGGTATCAAAAGTTCCACGGTAAATTGCACCGGTGGTCCAAAATGTTTTACAAATGTTTCATAATGGTTCAAAATTTTTTTTTCGCTATATGATGGTAGAAAATGTTTCAAAGTTGTTTCATGATGGTACAAACCGTCAACTCGAGCTGACGCCGTTAACATTTTGCTGACGTGGCGCGTCCTATATGTCACTTTTGTTATGTGGAACCAATCATAGTGCGCCACGTCATTTAAAACAAAATAAAATTTTAAAAAGTCCAAAAAAATACAAAAAATAATTTTAAAAATACAAAAAAGAGTAAAATTTTTGAAAAAAAATTAAAAAATATATAAAATTTTGAAAATTTTAAAATTATTTTTAAAAAAATTTAAATTTTAATTTTTTTTTAAAAATATAAAAAAATACAAAAAAACAAAAAAAGAGTAAAAATTTAGAAAAAATTAAAAAATAATTTTATAAAAATTTAAAATTTAAAAAATTTAAAATTTAATATTTAAATTATTTTAAATTTTAAATTTAAATTATAAATTAAAAGTTGAAAATTATTTTTAAAAGTTTTTAAAATTTAAAATTATTTTTAAAAGTTTTAAAATTTTAAAATTTTTAGAATTATTTCAAATTTTTCGGCCACGTCAGCAAGGAGGTGACACGTAGTAGCCACGTCAGCGTCAGCTTGACGGCGTCAAGCTCGAGTTGATGGTTTGTACAATCATGAAACAACTTTGAAACATTTTGTATCATCATGTAGCAAAAAAAACTTTTTGGACTATCATGAAACATTTGTAAAATATTTTGAACCACCGGTGCAATTTACCCAAAGTTCCATGAAAAGGTTGGATCGCGAGGGCGTGATCCGATTACTGATTCATTTTCTTTCCATAACTTCGAATTCTGTGACTGATCCGACTTTAAAAAGACCAAAACTATATATATATTTGATAATACATCTTAAAATTTGATCTATTTTCATTATATTTTATTTTATTTCTCGAGAATATCCATGACTGAAGATCCAAGTGTCTGGCTTATTCGTCCAACTTAGTTCCGCTGTTGTGTTTACTATATGTTATTATTATTATTACTATTATTACTATTTTTTTTCGGAATGTATCTTACTATTCAGAAGTTCAACGGGTCACAACTAATCTAGTTTGAGCCGGGTCGGCTCACTAAGTAGTAAGATTCATAAATTTTTTTCATTCACATGACTTGAACATGAGATTTTACTTAAGAATAATAAATGCTGAATCACTTGAACTAACTAATGTTACCTTCCCCACTTAAAATCTGAATCCTTATGTCGTCCATTCGTGTATGCTAACTCAGCCAACTATGAAAATATTCTGTCAATATGTCGAGTAAACAAAATGCCACACGAACGAGTCCACATGCTTCTAGATCAATATATATACACGCACATATTATACTCCGATAAAAATGAAAAGGGGGAAATAATATTATAGTCCGAAGAGGTAGGGCGGCGGCGAAGGGTGTCTCCGTCACAAAGAAAGATACACAGGGACAAAAGGGTCATTTCATGCCATAATCTCCCCCATCTTAACACAAACAGGGAGAGATTGACGCAGAGGCTGTGAGGCTGAGTAGAGAGAGAGAGAGAGAGAGAGAGAGAGAGAGAGGGTTTTTGCCGAAGGCCCGAAAATTTTTAATTTTTCGGACTGAAATTTCTTTAAATTTCATCGGGGCTTAAATCCCTTTTTAAATAACAGTTAAAAAGCCCCCCCCAACGGTTGATACGATTTCGCGCGCGGCCATGGTGGCTCAGTTCGACCCGAGTCACCACCCCCAGCAGCCTGTCGAGCATCCTCCCCTCGATGACCGCCGGACGGCTGAGGACGCGAAGTCCCTGATCCATGCCCTCGGCCTCGTCTCCAGGAACCTTCCCCTCCCTCCCGACCTGGTCGACGCCGTCTCCGCCATCTATAGCGATGCTGCTGCTGCTATCGGCGGTTCCACCGGTGTTGAGGGCGGCGGCGGCGGATCTGAGGAGCGCCCCCTGGTCGACAAGGGTTTGGTGAGTCACTCAGGGGCGAGTTCTTTGCAATGCTTTTTTTATTTTCTTTTGTTGTGGGCGGGAGATTGGGATTGATTTGTTGAGGCTTTGGTTTGCTTTCTGCTGTAAAGTTCGGCTTTCTAGGTTAACTGCCTCAGGAGTTGCATTAATCCCTTTCAATCTTTTGATTTTTCATTAGATTCTCAGGTGCCGAGTTTGATTCTTTAGTTTGTGAGTGGGTCATTTTCGTTGTTTGGGTGACTCAGTATCAAGCTTTTGATAATGAAGTTATTTAATTTAATTCGATTTGAGTTAGTTTGATTTGAGGAGAAGCAGACAAGTGTAATTGGAAAAGGTATGTGAGAGAATTCGAAAAAGAAGATGAAAAAGTAATGATTACGTTGTTGGATCCAGTAAAATGAGGAAAAGTGGTGTATATTTTAGAGAATTTAGTATTGAGAAATTAATTATAATAATAGATAAAGAAAAATTATGAGAGTGAATTTGAAGGAAAAGATAAAAAAAAAGTAATGATTGTGCTCTTGAATTAAGGGAAAAGTATAGTTAAGTCAAACTTTGTTACCAACTTTCAAAGGTAACTTGTGTTGATTCTCAGTGTTGCTTTTGCTGTTATGCTGATTTTGTTCCGGGGTCGTGGTGGTTGCCATAACGTTTGGATCTTTATTTGGTTTTTTGAGTGCCCTTTCATGAGTTTTAATTTCTGATTCGCAAGCCTTATAAATTTTTAGGGTTTTGATTTTATTCATCTTATTCTTGTGTCTCATTTGTTTACTGCTGGGTCTTGGAAGTGTGATAGTTGCTGTGTGTAAGCGACAGTTTGACCCTTTTGTTCATTGAATAAACACGGTATGGCCTATCTTAGGCATCAAACTTTGTGGGGAACTTGACGTGCTAGCTCTCACAACTTGCATTCATTTTGACATGTTTGATTTTCTGAGTCACTATGGTTTTGATGTAGGTTGAGCATAGGAAACCTGGACTAGATTTGCTGGCGGAATTCGAGGATGCACTCACAAGAGAGTGGCCAAACTGCAAATCTGGTCATAACTTAGCAGAATCTAGGGAAAAGCGTCTGCAGAGCCAAGTTCAGCATCGTATAAGTGAACTTGAAGGTCAGTAGTCTTCATTGGACTCTTTCCCGTACCATGATGTCAATTACTTTAAAGTTCTTGTGCATGAGATTTTGCGATGCTGGTTTCTTTTTGGGGCTCTTACTTATCAAACTAACAATAACGTCATATCATCATTTGAGATGGGGCTGGTACTAATATTTGAATGTTCAAGCAAGGAACTTGTGCTGCATCCTACTTCAAAAACATGCATGCATCTTGTCAGATATTGTCATCAGTGTTGGCTCTGCTATGGCTCTAGTTGATTATTTCTGCGCTAGTCTCAACTCTTTTGTGATGTACCAGGATTGCCTTCAAGTAGAGGGGAGGACCTACAGACCAAGTGCCTACTTGAACTTTATGGACTGAAGGTAAAGCTGTCCGTTTAACTTTCTTTTGAGAAGCTTTATCTCCTTGCATGAATTTCACATTGTAACTCCTGATTATCTAGGATCGCAGAAGTTCTGATTCCTGAACATTTGTGATGATTTCTTTTTGGCAGCTTGCAGAATTGCAAAAAAAGGTGCGAACTCGTGTAAGTGCTGAGTACTGGCTTCGGGTGAACTGTGCTTATCCCGATAAGCAGTTGTTTGACTGGGGAATGATGCGATTGCATCGGGCCCAATATGGGATTGGAGATGCTTTTGCTACAGAAGCTGATGATCACTTCAGGAAGAAACGAGATGCTGAGGTCACTTATTAGTTTCCTTTTCCCCTTCTATGACTTCTTTGCTTTTTGTCGTCCCAAGGAAGACTAAGAAAAGTTTATATGGAGATGCTTAACTAATATGTAATGAGATTAACGTGTCTTTCAACATAGTAGAGGATTGGGAGTCTGGACTATCATTTTCACAACTGTAGTAGCTAGTTTGTGTTTGGTTCTTTTGGCATTTTATTTCATTGTAGTCACCACTATCATAACCTACAGAGAATATATCTTGGTTACAGAGTAAAGGTTCTCAGTTGTTGAGTAAGTAAACATTCGATAGCATGGGTAGAGATTTTGCCGCAGGAATTATACAGAATACTGATGTGGTAACACTGAATTTTCAGAGGCTTTCAAGGCTAGAGGAGGAGGAAAAGAATCTCATAGAAACCAGGAAACGGAAATTCTTTGCAGAAATTCTGAATGCCGTCCGTGAATTTCATCTGCAAAATCAAGCTACTCTGAAACGCCAAAAGCAGAGAAATGATGGGGTCCAGGTATTTCTTTCTATTTCATTGCATCCGTCCTCCAACTAGACAAGATATATGGAACCCTCTTGTCATCTGACAATCCAAACATAACGAAGTTGACAAGCTTCGCAGAAACAAAGGCTAGCTTGTGGCAGAATATTCTTACACATCCATATGTTTTGTAGGCATGGCATGCAAGGCAAAGGCAACGAGCCACACGGGCTGAGAAGTTGAGGTTCCAAGCCCTTAAAGCTGATGATCAGGAAGCATACATGCGAATGGTGAAAGAGAGCAAGAATGAGAGATTAACTATGCTTCTTGAAGAAACAAACAAGCTCCTCGTTAACTTAGGAGCTGCTGTTCAACGTCAAAAGGATGCTGGATATTCTGATGCCATTGAGCCTCTGAAAGATTCAGAAACAGAATTAGATGCCTCAAGTAGTGGAACCCCTGGGGAATATTTGCCTGAAGAAGATGCAGATATTACTGATTCAGATCGCAATGATGACTCAAGTGATCTGTTGGAAGGTCAAAGGCAGTACAACTCTGCTATTCATGCAATTCAAGAGAAGGCGAGTACCTTAATCTCTGCAATACTTGCTTTTGCATTTCTTTTCTTTGTCTTTTCTGAAATTATATGTCAGGGTTCACATGTTCGTGCTTTTATCTGCTTGTTTGCTGAGTAGTGCTGGTCGTCTCGCTGGCTGTGAATTTACAGGTAACAGAGCAACCCTCCACTCTTCAAGGTGGAGAGTTAAGAACTTACCAATTAGAAGGTCTTCAATGGATGGTCTCTTTGTTCAATAACAACCTAAATGGAATTCTAGCTGATGAGATGGGGTTGGGGAAAACAATACAAACCATTTCACTGGTCGCTTATCTCTTGGAAAATAAGGGTGTGACTGGACCTCATCTGATAATAGCTCCAAAGGCCGTGCTGCCAAATTGGATGAATGAATTCACGACTTGGGCTCCTAGGTTTGCAATCTCTCTTCCTCACTCTCTTGTCTATCACGGAGACGCCCCCACACACCATCCACTGACTAGACATGCTTATGATTTTCTCGTGTGTTCAGTATTGGAGCAGTACTTTATGATGGACGTCTAGATGAGAGGAAGGTATTGAGGGAGCGGCTATCTGTGAATGGATTCAATGTTCTGATCACTCATTACAATCTTATCATGAAAGACAAAACATTCTTGAAGAAAATTCAGTGGCATTATATGATTATCGATGAAGGGCATCGGCTAAAGAACAGTACGTGCTCTCTTGTGCAGACTCTTAACGCCGGGTATGATGCTTCTGTGAATAACTGTACCCTGGTAGTGTTGCTTCCTTGCTACTTCATAGGTTCTTATGTGCTATATGATACCCATGGCTTTCCATTTTAATTGTAAAGGGATGAGAATTTGAAGGATACTTATATTAATTTTTACAGTACTGCAGAACTAAATTTCATGCTAATCTGACTGATCTGATTGCTATATCTGATAGTACTGACTTCATTGATGCAGCTATAACTGTCAAAGGAGACTTCTTTTAACGGGCACCCCAATTCAGAATACCCTGCAGGAGTTATGGTCACTCCTCAATTTTCTTCTTCCAAATATTTTCAATTCAGTTCAGAATTTCGAGGAGTGGTTTAATGCACCCTTTGCAGACAGGGGCGATGTATCTCTTACCGCTGAAGAACAACTGCTGATTATTAATCGTTTGCACCATGTAGGTGAAGGATGTGTCACTATCAACTTCCTGGTTCCTATTCGGTCTTTTAGTTTCTAAATTTTACTGTGTCCTTTTCAGGTTATAAGACCATTTATTTTGAGAAGAAAGAAAGATGAAGTGGAGAAGTACCTTCCTGGAAAATCTCAAGTAATACTGAAATGTGACATGTCAGCATGGCAGAAAGTATATTACCAACAAGTTACAGATGTGGGCAGAGTCGGGCTTGATAATGGTATGCAGATACTGCTCTTACAGACACGTTCCCTTTTTGTTTTAGTTTTCCTGTGTTACCAGAAGTCATCATAAATATAGTTAAGGGAAGGTTGCATAATGTAATTTAATCACCAGACGTGCAATTCGATCGCTATTGTCATAACTATTCATGAAAATATTTGACCATGGATGAGATTTAAATGTCTGCGAATGTTATGTAGGTTTTTTTCTATTGCTCTTTGGTCATTTTAAATGATATGGTGCCATTTTGGATCTTGTATATGTCATGTATGACTTGTCGGACTTCTCTGCAACCGATGCCTCCTTATGTGAAGGCTTTATTAAGCATTTTGAATAATTTTAAATCACAAAACTGGTTTCAGTTATATTTTTCCTTGCACAGAAAAGCCCTAAGTTTTTGTAGATAAGTTCCTTCTGGAAGTTTCTTTTTGGCTAAATCGATATAATTGCAGGATCTGGAAAATCAAAGAGCCTGCAGAACTTGTCCATGCAACTCAGGAAGTGCTGTAACCATCCTTACCTCTTTGTGGGAGAGTACAACATGTGGCGCAAGGATGAGATTGTAAGAGCGTCAGGAAAGTTTGAGCTGCTCGATCGCTTGCTCCCCAAGCTACGCAGGGCTGGGCACAGGGTCCTTCTATTCTCCCAGATGACCCGTCTCATTGACATTCTTGAAGTTTATCTTCAACTTCATGATTTCAAGTATCTCAGACTTGATGGTTCAACGAAAACCGAGGAAAGAGGCCGCATGCTGAGTCAGTTCAATGCCCCCGATTCACCTTACTTCATGTTTCTTCTGAGCACTCGTGCTGGCGGGCTAGGTTTGAATTTGCAGACAGCGGACACAGTAATAATTTTCGATAGTGATTGGAATCCTCAAATGGATCAGCAGGCAGAGGATCGGGCCCACCGGATTGGGCAGAAGAAGGAAGTCAAAGTTTTTGTGTTGGTTAGCATTGGGTCAATTGAAGAGGTAATACTGGAGCGGGCAAAGCAGAAAATGGGTATTGATGCCAAGGTCATTCAAGCAGGACTCTTTAATACTACTTCCACAGGTTTGTTTTCTGCTTTGTGCTTACTTTTAGTGCTTTCTTTTATGCATGTATCGATTTATCTTTGCGTGTCTTCTCATTTTCTTATGTCCAATCTGTCTTTTGCAGCTCGGGACAGAAGAGAGATGTTAGAAGAGATAATGCGAAAGGGCACGAGATCACTGGGAACTGATGTCCCGAGTGAAAGAGAAATCAATCGCCTTGCTGCCCGATCAGATCAAGAGTTTTGGCTCTTCGAGAAGATGGATGAAGAGAGAAGGCAGAAGGAGAACTACATTGCCCGCCTTATGGAAGATCATGAAGTGCCTGAATGGGCTTATGCCGCACCAGATTCAAAGGAAGCCAAGTCCAAAGGTTTCGATATCAGTGGAATCACTGGAAAAAGAAAAAGAAAAGAGGTTGTTTATGCTGATACACTGAGTGATCTACAGTGGATGAAAGCAGTAGAAAATGGGGAAGACATCTCAAAGCTTAAGGTGAAAGGAAAGAGAAGGGATGCCCCTCTCTCTGAGAATAATGAATTGGGAAGCAGCATAAATGTGGTATCAGAATCTGGGAATGAAAATGGAGAAGAGGAGTCTAAGGTTGCAGGCAAGAAAGGCAGCGAAACAGTTAGCAATGGTGCAATATCAGAACCAAGAAGTGAAGTTAAAGGAGCGATACTGAAGTTCTCAGTTAAGGGGAAGAGGAAAGATCCGGTCCTTTCTGCGAGCAATGAGGTGGGTGGAGTTGGTCATAAGAATGTCTCGATTGGTAGTGAAGACACGGGTAAAGAAGATGCCTATGGTCCAACCCCTAAGAGATTGAAGTTGGAACAAATCGAGAAACCCGACTCCAACAGTACGGAGGTGATGGGCTGGAACAGGCAGATCTTGACGTGGAAGACCCACAAGAAGAAGAGATCAAGCTATAATTCTCAAACGACTTCATCAGATTCTAAGGGGCAGAGTTCCGGTGGGAGAGGGAACGGATAGAACCGATTACCATCTTCCCTTTCCATATTTCTGATCAATTTGTCTGCCTCTGCATTACATACATAGATTCGATGCCCTTCGACCTACTGATTTGTGTTATGGTCTTCAGCTCCGGGGGGAAATGTTTCCTCAATTGCTGGGGCAATCTCTCCTGTGACTTCTGTTCATTGGAGCAAAATATAGATGAAATTGTATTTAGCAGCGATTAGAATGTGCTCTGTTCGACATCATCTGGAGATTAGGAAGTCGAGAGAACTAGGGAAGTTAGTTAGGGATGTGAAAGTACAAAACAACCATCGGGGGCTACGATTTTTTTATTGATCGAGCCAAGGATGAAGATGCCCGAGGAATTTGTATTAACTTATAGAAATGGATGATAATATGGGGACCGGTATCAGTTTGTTGGTTCTCAATGTTTTCCATTTTGGGTAACTGCTGGCACAAAACTGATTTCGCATTTGATTATCAGATATTCAAGTCGTCACGGATATCAGTTTTTTTTTTTTTTAAAAATTACCTATGATGTGTCTTTTTTATGGATAAGTCACAACCATCGATTGTTATACATAGCATGTTATTTGAATAACCTTCGATGCTTGTTAGAGCACCTAGCCTAGAAAAATTGAAAGCGGGTGTATTTCATTTTGGAAAATCATATTCAGGGAGATGTTCATTTTTCTGCGGTTCCACTTGGCTGCAGAAAGGTTCTGCTAAAAGTTCTCTCTTTTATGCCTGGAACTCACGCTCGTATGCGCAGGCTCAGCCCGAAAAATCCGAAGCCAAGTTGAACTTGGCCGGCCTGGGTATCTGGAGTTGCTTTTCTACAGTGGCACCTCGAGCCCGTGATGCTTGCATATACAATTCTGCATGCTTACATATACAATTCTGCCCCTAGGAATCTAATAGAGACCAGAACGTCAAAAACAGCACAGGCAACGAAATCTAAACGGGGCTAATCATTCTGTCCCGGTTACTGAATAGACCTATTATTTACTCAAGGATGGAAGACCGAATCTCCCGAAAGAGCAGAGCACAAATGCTTCCTTTTGCTTCACAGCATGAGAAGATGGCCCCAGCCATTGGCTCAAGCATAAGCGATGATTGATCCTAAGACTGCACTTAAGCACCTTTCTTAGGACTACATTGCCAGGAGACGGGTGGTTGGGCGGGACTAGTGCTTTGGCAAAGTAAACCTGAATAATGGGTGTTATGCGTTGGACCAATTCAGAGGACCTGAAAGAATCAATTGCGCATCAAAAAGGAAAACTGATCAGCACGGGAGATGACGAGAAAGCTGAACCATAACAAGAAATAGGTTCGGGTAGAGAAGTTTGCATTCAGGGCTTCGGCCATGTGGTATGTAGACAAGGCATTTTCAGTTGACAGATTCTGCAGCGAAAAACATGAAGAATACATCAAATTCCCCGTCTCCTTCCCTAATTCAATTCGGGTAGAAACACGATAAAAAAGAAAATGAGTTTTGGATGGATAGTAAATTTTACTCACCTGTGCAAAGACCTGCTCGCACTTCTCCTTGAGTTCCTTGAGGAGATATTGATCGGCGGCTACCAGGACATCATATGCCATGGTGATTGTGATATCCACCGATCCCGCATAAAGGAACCTATCAATGACAAGAAGGAAAAGTCGATTAATATGGAAAGAGCAAAGCAGATTTAACTTGTAGAAATAATAACATATGCTGCATGATTTCTGATAATTCTCATCATCAGCTCGAAGACATCCCATTTAATGTTTGGAATCTTTATGTCCTGAGCATGTGTTTCCTGCGATAGAACTCGAATTAGGTGAACACTAATTACTCTTTTCTGTTTCTTTTAGTGTAGGTTGACAACTAGTCAATATTAGGTTGAAATTACTCGATAATTCCTGTCGAACATAGCACGAAATGCATCTGAGGAGAGTGAGCACATTCGGTGAGCGTATAATCTTTTGCCTGCATGACAGAAACAGAAATATTATATGGAGAAGGAATGATATTCTGCTCTTTCTCGCGATAAACAATTAGTTTCAAGTGAATGCAGTAAGAGATTGTGAAATTACACCTTCGATCAAAAAGGTAACATCAGACATCACAGGATTGTTCACATATTGCTCCCCGAGAATGACCTGAAAGACAAAACGACATGATGCATTTTTGTCGATAAATCAATTTTTTTACATATCCATTACTCTGGCAAAATAGAGTGACACGAAACATCCTGCAGCCATCTAGATCTTAGTATTAACTTTCAGTTCGAAAATTCAAAGGTAACAATCCTTAATATTTTGTTTTCTGGACAACCTGCAACTTTGCAGCAGCTCTAACAGTGATCAAGCTACCTTGGAAGTTGAAGATGAGGCAGCTGATTCATCGGGAATAAGATACGTTGCTCTGTTAGCCAATGCAGTCAGTGCACGAGCACCGGTGACTTGCTGATCTTCCACCGATGAACAGAGCATCTTGATTAGAAAATTGAGCCCTTTCATTGACATAGACAAAACGTTTAGCACATTTGATTAAACATCTCTAATGAAATGACTTGTGGAAATCGCATACGACATATCAAATGAATGACTGACGCAGAGTTCGAGGGTGAGGACCCTTGTTCTCTAGGAAGATCACGTGCTGGTCCATGAGACAACGGATGTGGGCAAGAGCAGCGGCCACCTGTTTCTGAACAGACTTTGGCATCGTATTCATCTGATGCAACAGATGTGTTGCAGCCTACCATCACAAATTACGATCATCAAACCACAGAAGTCGAAGCAGTAGAAAATTCAAAAAGTTTGTCTGTAAAAGTAATAAGCTTGCCCGCTCATGCATCTTCTCTTCTAGTCTTTCGAAGATTCTCGTGATACATTCCCTTGCTGCCTGCAGAATGTCAACAAATTATGTAATTTGCTTTTATAAAAATTAGATTACATTTTCATAAATATGATGTGTTATACATTTACTTTTCAAAAAGCAAATCATACCATTTTATTTATAGCTATAGTTATGATTTATTATTTTATAATATGTATGGTACATTTTATAGCGAAGGTACCACAATAAATTGTGATCAATCTACCTCTGAAAAATGTTGTTACCAGCAGAGTTCTTCAACTTTCCGCGCACATGCACGCGAGTTCATTTTAATACGCCTATAATTAGACTTATGAATATGAGTTTTTCAACTTTTTGCTCTTTTCTTTTTAATCACGGATGAACTTTTGCAGAATTTTTGGGTCCTTCAATTTGATGTGTCTGTAGAAGAAAAAATATGTAACGCCATATGAATCGTGACTATATTAAAACCATAAAAATAATCTTTCCATGATTAGAATTTTTTTTTAAAATTTTTTATGCATAATCTTGATAATATTTGATTTTTCATGACTTCTATTATGTTCTCTTCGTCAATAAATAAAGAGCTGAGTGTTAGTGATATGCTCTAGAGCTTGATTTATGTATTTGGATAATTCCTTTTATGACAATAAAGTTTATTCTATTATTCGTATATTGTCTATGTTTATTAGAATAAAGTCCTTAAGATATTTTGAATACTTCATTATTAAGAGTTAAGAATATGAGTGATGAAGTAATTCGGTAAGAATATCTTTAAACTGTTCACGATCGTAGGAGACTTAACTGTACATTATTTCTCCAGATAGATCGTCACCTCTATCTGTTTCCATGATTAGTATGCAGATACTAATGAAGATGGAGTAGTGAGTCTCATGCTATTTGATAACTGTTATCATGACAGATATGTGGATACTTATATGATAAGTAGTCGAATGTGACGTGTAGATAATATTCATACGGTAATTTACTAATGTCAATAAATGTTATCTGGATCGTATTAGTGCATATAGTCCTTAGACCTGAGATGGAACGCTATCTCAAGTATAGGCAATTAGGATTTGCTACTGCTAATGTATTTTTGCTTAGCTTGATTATTCGGCAGATAGTGGTCCTAATTAGTTTTTACTTGGAGTTAGGTGTCTAATCAAGACGGGATTCACTAACCTGAGTAAACAGGAAAAATGTCCTATGGATATGAGTTTTATTCTGGATCGAGAAATCCTCGGCCGGGGTAGATAGACTTGAATAGAAAGGAGTTTCTGTTCAAGTGCTACGGATCTAAGAATGGAATTAGAGAGTCCATATGATCGGCTATAGAGTTTGGCATTTATCGTAGCTCTAGCTAGATCGGGATCTTGTAGTGAAAGGATTCAGTGCATGGTATATACGATAAGAGGTTCATCAGAATGTTCCAATTATACATTCGTCATCTTTTGGATTGTCACGATATGCTGCTAGGTGTCACTCGTGAACTTTGGGAACCAAGGGCATTTTGGGAATTATGTTTTCGGTTACGGAAAGAGTTTCTGGTAGTATCAAATGAGTTGATACTATAATCCCATTGCCATTTGATGATGAACTTAGTTAGTCACACACATTGAGCGTGTCTAAATCGAGAAAAGAATTAATTCTAATTAAGGAAGTTAATTAGAAATTAATTATCGAACGAGGTTTGCAATGTGGTTGCGAGGGTGCTAGCACATCCTGAAGCCGAGATCAATATCAATGATAAATCTAATTAAGGAAATACGATAGTTTCCTTATTTGGAGAGTTTTTGTAAATAGATCGTCTATTTATGGAAACTCGTGTCAAGGGCTTATTTAATCTTTCTTTCTAACTATAAGGGCAAGTCATTGGATGACTTAAATTGTGAGGACTCATTTGTGATATAATTCG
Organism: Punica granatum; assembly: GCF_007655135.1. Classification (NCBI taxonomy): domain Eukaryota; kingdom Viridiplantae; phylum Streptophyta; class Magnoliopsida; order Myrtales; family Lythraceae; genus Punica; species Punica granatum. Next base: position 33,664,467 of record NC_045128.1, read on the forward strand.
GATTAATTAATAATTGCATTTTAATCCCTAGGGTAAGAATATATATATAGATATGTTCTTACGGTTAACTCGAGAGGTTAATTAATCGAAAACCCTAATATTAGAAAGAGAGGAAGAGGAGAGACGGCTGAACAGTTGTTGTTGTGAACTCCCAAGGCTGATCGGAGTTCTTCTCGGATCCGATTCGGCGTTTCGATGTTGTCCTTGGCGTCCTTGAAGAGATCCTTTCATTCCGTGACAATTTCGTTCGAGATCGGTGACCTAGATCGGAGTGTACGGGTCGAGAGGAGTCTAATCTCGGTGGAGACGTGCTCGTGTGGACGAGCTAGAGGCCGGACACTTGGACGGCTAATTTGATCAACTCGAATCAATAAGGTTAGTGAAAAGTTCGTAACTTTTCTTATGGGTTCATTGTGTGATGTTATCTATTTGTTTAGAAGGCGATTCTTATGTCAAGATGTGATCTTGAAGTTTTTGATTAAACGAGCACGCGATAAAAATTTGATTTTTACCGTAATTAAACTTTTTGCTGCGCACGTGCTCGGTTTGCCAACACTGAGAGCTTTAAAAAAGGAGAGTCGTGGCACTTTCTCAAAAGTATGCCCTGACTTTTATATATTTATATCAAATTTTCCTTTATCTTGTTCGTAAAGTTAAATTACCATTAGTATTATATATCTAATAGTATACTGTTAGTAATTGTAAATTAATATATTTCCGGCGTGCAAGTATAAATTACTATTTTCAACAATTCATAGCAAATATTTTTATATAATAAAATTAGTAAAGAAAACGATCACATTTTACTGTATGCATTGCATGGGCTCTGTGACTAGTATATATATATATATGTACACGTGGCATATATGAATTGTGGTGCATGTCAAAATGCCTTTTTTCAGATCCCCTTCTATAAAACGAAGTTTTCCTTTGATTCAATTAGCAGCGTCAACAATAACTGATCGAGAGCCCAAAAAGTCGCACACACAGTAGCATGACCGGGTCGCATTTTATGATTGCTTGGACAAAATTGATTTTGGGTCGTGAACAAGTCTACAGTTACTCAGTCCTCCAAATTTTTTTCTTTCAATTCGAACGTTATGCAGTGCTTCTTCAAGTTTAGCAGAACCACCCCCAAGGACAAGGTTCATTTATGGATCATCAAAAGAAGAATAAAGCATTGACGTGTGATGGCTGGCAAAGACTTATTGGAACAGATGCATATGTACCAACTAATTAACATAAAGACGACTAAACCTTCAGAAGTCTTTCCTTCTTGGATGCTAGTGATTGACTTAATGCTGTAACATTAGAAGGTTACTTCTATAAGGTTCACCTGTAGGGGTCATCTAACTTGTCAAATAGTGAGCGACTCAAGCTTGTGATGCCACAGTTTCTTGCAAATTAAATATCGAGCAAAGTCGTCTCTGAATAAGGGCATATATATATATATATATATATTTCCCGATGCGGTTGGTTCATAACATTTTCCCAATGGCTTCATCCAGTACTGCCTCTATGATTTTCTTGTCATTCGCGCTTTTTTCTTTTCGACATTTGAGCGCGCTTCATGTGCTACTACTTTCACAAATGCCACTTGCATCGAGAGGGACGGGGAAGCTCTTGTTGAATTTAAGCGAGGCCTCATCGACGACTCTCATCTCCTTTCATTATGGGTTGGAGATGACTGCTGTTCGTGGAAGGGAGTCAGATGCAGCGAATGGGGGGGCCACGTTCTGAAGCTCGACCTTCGAAGTCCTAAGTGTTATGTCCTTAAAAAATGAGCAATGAATAGAAAGAGCATACATTTATATATTGGTGAGAATAAGTGATCAAAAGTCATGAGCCGAAAAGGTAGGAGGAAAAGTTACTAAGGTATAGGGACATTTTTGGAATAATAAAAATTGGAGAAACCTATAATACTTTTATATGTAGTATAGATATATTAAAATAAATATATATTTATATTTCTTCAGAATATATGGTCGCAGATGGGCCTCTTTTATGATCGTAAAAAGTATATTAATATACATATTTCTTCTGATAATATATGGTTGCGCGGATAATTTTAATATAATTCTTTTAGCATTTTTTGAATTTATAAAATTGATTGAATATTTTTTTGGAAAGATTATAACAAAATACTTTTGAACCATTTTAAAATGATTTTGTTGTTTGCATAATATTTTATAATTGTGAATTTTTATTTGAGATAAAATACTTTTGAATATATGGTTGCACATGCGATCTTCAGTATAGTTTTTTACTTACTTTATTAGTGAAATTCGATTAACATCAATTTTGTTATACATATAAAATATTTTTATTAAAAATTACGATTTATATCCATTTTAATGCATATGATATATAATAAAATTGAGAAAAAAAATAAAGGACATGTTGGAAATACCGTCAAAAATTACTAATGGAACATATCTGTTAGAAAAATCCAATAGCAATTTACATAATTCTTGTAGTTTTCTTTTGGTAGAATAATTATTGAAGTTTTATCCCATGCAACGCATGGTTCCTATGACTAGTACATATATGTGAAAGCATAGACATGGTTGGTGCGATTAAATGGCCTTAGGATGCTCAGGATGACTACTCGGAATTTTCTAATTTTTCAATTTTTAATTTTTTTAATTTTTTTAAATTTTAATTTAAAAATAAAATAAGACTCATGAGATGTGATAATCTTCTAAATATATTGATTCGATTTTTTATACAAGATGTCTTCACGATCTCTTTTCATATTGTTGGACCGGTCATTAATTTTTTGAATTAATCTACAAAAGATTTTGATTTATCTATCTATTATCTATACTACTTTAAAAAGGAGAAGGAACTCATTTGTCTAACTTTTAAATTTTATTTTTACCCTAGAAGTTTATGTTGTAATTTTTAATTACCATTAGATTGAGGGCATGATTGTAACTTCCACAAGATAACTACCCATTTCTCCACTTTTCTCTCCCTCTCTCTTTCTCTTCTCTCTCCAAATCAAATCAACCGTGGCCCTTTTTATCTATAAAAGGTTTTAATAATATTTTATTATTATTATTTTTAAAATAAAGGATCCTTGGATGGATATAATTGAAGCTAAGAAAATAGAAAATAATTGAGTATAATCTATCCAATGGCAAAAATAACACCAAAAGTTAGCAAATAAATGAGATTTTCATATATTTATTTTTAAATTATATGCGCGGTACGCACGAGTCATTCTCTAGTTATTATATATGTGAGAAATTATGAAATAATTATCCATGAAAAATAAAATTATGAAATTAATAACCGTTATATTAGTAGAAATTTATGGGTAAATGAGAAATTTCAAACATTTTTCATCTATCAATTGTTCCCTCTCTTTTCCTTCATCTCGCTAATGCATTAATTTCTTTTTTTTTTTAATTTTTCTTCGTTAATTTCATTAATTGAAATTTTTAATTAGTAATTCTATAACATTTTATATGAATAAATAAGGCTATTAAATTTTATTAAATATATTTGAAGTGATCACAAAAAATGTTTAATAAACACCGCATGTAGAATGGGTATCTCTAAGGAAAATAGAGAGAACGAAATTTAGGGTTTAGGGGCATCTATCGGTATTGATAGTGTCGGCAACCCATTTTAGCTCATTAATTCCAAACATCAGTATCAGCAATGATCCATGCCACGACTTGAGCATCATCACAGAAAACGGCTCGACAGAGCAAGAAATCACTATTCATTTTCAAGTCGGCAAAAACAAGCAGATGACATGTACACACGACAGAAGGACTCCAGGGGTCACCAAAAGGCAACAGAGTGGCTAAATAGCTCAACAACATTCAAAATCGGCATTTTCAGTGGACCACGTGGACAGTCCTATTTTTCGATAGTTCATTCGTCCATCGGAAGATATCCAATATTGGACTTCAAAAATCCACATCAATGCCAAATAGATGAAAAGTGTCTTCAAATGCATTTCGCAAATCATCTGCTCTATACAGGAAAACTTTCTGTATACAAGCAACTTTTCAGTGGAAGTTCAAAAATACCAGTTTCTCAAAGAAACGTTAATTCTAAATATCAGATGCGGCCATGCCTCACAAGCATACAAAGCACGAGCAATGCTTCAAATTATCTTTTGGAAGCCATATAGACACCCCGAATGACTTCTGAGTGACAAAACGGGCATATCCCTCTTCGGAAGAGTATAACTGGAGACTGGTCTGATGGAATAACGACAAACGAAGTTGACCCTGTATTGCCTCGAAAACTTCAGCGGACAGATGCAATTGGGCAAAATAGATAGCAAAAACCTCTTCAGTTTCCCGAATAACCTCCGAGGAGCATAAAAGGCCATTTTCAGTGGAAATTCATATCCGGATGTCCTCTTTGGGGAAATTTGACGCCGGATGCCTACCTTACATAGTGCTAGCCTTCCCAAAGCTCAATGTGGAATCATCGGAATAAATCACAAAACTCATCTAGACCTCTCGAGCAGTGCTTTAAGGGTCTCAGATGCACTTTTCAAGTCCTTAGAGATCCAATCTCGACAAACAGAAATCACAGTGATCTCCGGATTGCCCAAGCGACTCAGAAAGCAATTTGAGAAATCCAGTTTTGGCCTTTTAGGACATCTCCAGCTCCACGTTTGCATTACCGGCTTAAAGATCAGTTGTTTACGTTATTTGACAATTTATGTCAAAATCACCAACGTGGGATGCAGATACAAGATATGTCGTCAGAAGCAGGCAACCTCGCTCTGAATGCTTAGAATGAGCAAAACCAGCTTTCGAGCTTCATACGGACCCGAGGCATTTTTCCACGAAAAGTGCCAATCTTGGGCTCATTAAATCCATTTTCTCGCGTATATTGACACTTCGACGTTCAATTCAAACCTCGAATTTCGAATACGCGACCAATCAAGACCCGAGCTTTCTTTCGATTTTTTCCTCATGAATCGTGGGGTCCACGAGCCATTATATTGCCCAAAATGCCCCTCATCTCCTTGTCATCTTCTCCATGCAACTTGCATCCTCTTAGGAAAATATCAATCCTACAATTTGAAGACAACACTCAATCTTCATCAATGCTCATCAATGCTCCCATCTTTTCTTCATTAATGCAATGGAAGAAAATGATGCTTGATATTTCCTTAAGCAAACCGACTTTTACTAATGCATGCCCTTAATCAAGCTCTTCTTCACTTAGTTGCTCATTAAGCTTGCCTATATATACTCTTTATGTCATTAAGTTAATCACTTCTCCTCTTGCATGCTCTCAACTCCATAGCTAGCAGCAGCAAGCTTCAGCACACCAAGACCGAAACATTCAAGCCAAAACCAAGCCAAAAACTCTTAGAGTTTAAGTCGGAATCCATGGCGGTTACTATTCCGACTTAGATCCAAAAATCCTCAAACTCCATAGTTGGTGCGATTAAATGGGCACAGAATGCTCAAGATGACCATTAGGAATTTTCTAATTTTTTAATTTTTAATTTTTAATTATTTGGTAATTTTAGTTTAAAAAATATATATATAAGACTCATGAGATGTGATAATTTTCTGAATATATTGGTTCAAATGGTTTTTATACAAGATGTCTTCACTATCTCTTTTCATATTTGTTGGACCAGTCGTTAATTTTTTGAATTGATCTATAAAAGATTTTGACTTATCTATCTATTATCTATACCAGTGTTATCAGAACCGGACCGGATGATGAACCGGAAGGGGTATGAGGTCATGGGTTTATGGGTCCAACCGGGGGTTCGATGGGTCGGACCGCGCGTTTATTTAAAATAAAATAAATATTCATATTATTAAAAAATTATGATAATTAAGATAAAAGTATGATGATTTTAAAGAAATATAACAATAGTATAAGAAAGTATCTATATTTAATATTTCTTACTTCAAAATAAATATTTTATTTTAATAAGTACTTAAAAGTAGAGTAAAAAAAACAAAAAAGTGGTGGTGACTTGGTTGGTAGCATGCTAATATGAGAAGCAAGAGGTCATGAGTTCAAATCCTTACACAACCAATCAATTTTTACATTAAATAGGAAACCCATAAAAATCCATAGAACCGGCCGGTTTAATGAAATTTTACTTAAACCGACCGGTTCAATGGGTCCGGCTATTCAAAGCTGCCATTTCGGTTTTCAGGCGAACCGGACCGAACATGGTGCCATTCCCGGTCCGACCGATCGAACCGGTCGGTCCGGTCCGATTCTGATAACAATGATCTATACTACTTGAAAAAGGAGAAGGAACCCATTTGTCTAACTTTCAACTTTCATTTTTACCCTTGAAGTTTATGTTCTAATTTTTTAATTACCATTAGATTGAGGGCATGATTGTAACTTCAACAAGATAACTACCGTTTTCTCCACTTTTCTCTCCCTCTTTCACCCTCTCCTCTCTCTTTCTCTTCCCTCTCCAAATCAAATGAACCGCGTCCCTTTATATCTATAAAAAGGTTTTAATAATAGTTTTATTATTACTATTTTAAAAAATAAACGATCCTTGGATGGATGTACCTGAAGCTAAGAAAACAGAAAATAATCCAGTATGTATATCAAATGGCACAATTAATACCAAAAGTTAGCAAATAAATGAGATTTTCAATAAATTTATTTTTAAATTATAGAATGGCACGTCCAAGTCATCCTCTAATTATTATATATGTGAGAAGGAAGTTAAGTTGTCCAACTTTTCTTCTCCCAGAATTATCCATGAAAAATAAAATTACGAAATTAATAACCGTTATATTAGTAGTTATATTAGTAGAAAGTTATGGGTAAATGAGAAATTTCAAACTTTTTTCAACGACCAGTTGTTGACTCTCCTTTAATTTTCTCCCATTCCTCTGGCCTCTCTCTCCTCCCTCTTTCACGTTCCCTCTCTCTTTTCCTTCATCTCGCTAATGCATTTATTTCTTTTTTAAAATTTTTCTTTATTAATTTCATTAATTGAAATTTTTAAATAGTAATTCTATAACATTTTTTATGAATAAATAGGGCTATTACATTTGTTATATATATTTGAAGTGATCACAAAAAATGTTTAATAAACACAGCTTGTAGCGTGGGTACATTTATGGTTTTCTTTTAAATCAAATAGTTTGTATGCTCAGATTACTCAGTGAAATTTTCTCCATTTTTTATTTTTTATGAATAAATCTAAATATTTTTATTTTGACAGTTATGAATTTTAATCTTAAAATAAATAATTCTGATGAAATATGGTTATTCGCAAAATAATTTTTTTTATATATTCTATAATATTTTTAGTATATATTTTGTAAAATTTGGAAGCCTGTTTTGAATTTTAATTTTTCAAACTTTTAATTTTTATATTTTATACACTATGCTAAGATTTAACATCCGTATATAAATATTTTGTATGATTTGTTAACTGCATATATAACCATATTATATATCCGAAATAATACTCTGATTGTGATCAGTGTCATCGTTAGAAAATTCTACCAGAAGAAGCCGTGAAAGTAAGTCCATTACATATGGTAATTTTTGTACATTTCAAATCCGATAAGTGCATCAATTACTAACCAATTAAATTATTGTTTTTTCTTATCTTCTTTAATATAGTTTTTTTTTCTTTCAAGTCAGTTGCTATTAGTCATATATCTAACAATATATTATGATAAATTATATAAATTACAATTTAAAACACTCGATCTTATATAGAATGGAATTAACAAAATGGAAAAGTTGATTATATTCTAGACCGTGCATCGTACAAACTCCATGCCTAATAAGGTTGATTTATGGGGTTCACAATTCCTTCCATCCCACAAGGCACGAAGTTTGGGGAGAATCATCAAAAAGAAGAAAACGGATCGATTTGTGATGGTTGGCAAAGACTTATTGGAGCAGATGCATACCAAACTAATTAGCTAGAGACATTCTCTGCCACACAATATAAAGAAGACTAGACCTTAAGAAGTCTTTCCTTCTTGGATGCTAGCGATTGACCTAGTTTAGTGTATTCTTAATGTTATTAACGGACACATACAATTACGGTGGGTTTTCTCCTCAATTCTCTTCCATTCTGATAAAACAAAAGAAAATGAAAAACAAAGACTGGAGACCAAATGTGGTCTGGCCTCGTCGGATTCTATACTTGCACTATTCCTTTTCAGGGCCTTTCTATAAAACAATTTAGCAATGAGGGATATAATTAGGGGAATTTTAACATGACATTCGGTTAAAGTGACATATTTGGTATGTCAGTTCAAGTGTTTAGTATTTCAAATGAATTGTTTAGTACTTTTACTATTTGTGATGAATTATACCAAATACTAGATATTTGAACTAAAATACTAAATATTTGAACATAAAGTAAAAGTAATAAATATTTATAATAATCACGAGCACTAAAATACTAAATACGTCAGGTGAAGTATTAACTCTTATAGAAGTCATGAAGTCATTAGCATATAGAATTCCAAAAGCCCCTAACTTATATGGAAGTTCAAAGGTTCATGACTCGCGACAGTCCAAACGTCTCCAACTTGATCCGAAAATCATATATATAGCACATATATCTCTCTGTTACTATTGATGAAGATAGATTTTTTCTCTGTATTACTAACTTGGAAAGCACAAAGAAATTGTTTTGAAGCAATAATTTTCGTCGTTGTAGGTGTATTGTTGTAAGATTGCCCAAGGCTTTCATATCAAAGAGAATGTGGTGACAATGGAATTTTCGAAAAATTTAAAGTAATAAGATTATGATTAATTCTCCTAATTTGTTGGTTGCGGACTTCGCAATCACTCCATCCAAAATGCTTTTCTAAAAATAATTGAGATAGAGATAATGGACTTTTCTATTCTCGAGTTTTTCTTTTATTTGAGTTTGTGCTATTTTGACGAATATAAGGTGCTTAATAACATTTTCATAAGTCCAAGAGAATTTCTAATTTGCATATACTACTGTGTATTCGAAAAATATAATAAAATATGTTTGAGTTGTTTGTTAATACGGCCCTGATGCAATATTGCACTATAATGTACAACCAATAATATAATTTAAAACTCATATATGATATTCAATTAATTGTTAAATTTCAATTACATATTAAATAAATATCAAAATTTTTAGGTTGGACTGCATAAAAAGGCGGATTACGGGTATGATCACATCCCAATTGTATTGTATGTTTAGCGTCTGTAACATGGTAGTTATCGGTTATTCTCTTATCTCTACAACTCATCATACTCATGTGCTGGCCTCTCGTTTAGTTTTTACGTAATTAACTAAGCACTCATGATTTTTCTGTGTGAATCCCGATATCTGAAAATCAATGGGCTCTGACTAATCCAGTCAAGTCAAGTTGGCCCACTAAAGGTAAAGCTATCCCAACGCGAATTTTCTCCATCCACAATATTCAAATATGAGACCTTACTTAAGGGGAATAAGTATCGAGCTGCTTGAGTCAATCCACTTTGCTACCTAAGCACTCATTAATTTAATAAGTGCTTAAAATTTCATCAATCGATTACTTGAAGTATTTAATTTTAAGTCCAAATGAATACCCATTGAGTCTTCCGCATGAAAATGTTTGGTTTCTGACCTCCAGAGACCAAAACACGGTGGTGGAAGTCAATTGCAAGGAAGTAAGAACTGTGTTATTCAGCAAAAAAAAAAAAGGGAAGAACTATGCGTTTATTGATGGCCAAGAACCATCCAAATGACCAAGACAAAGGTTTTGATGTCTATGTCCATCAAAATTTTGGAAGTTTTAATTATTCCTTTTTATGTGGTTATAACTAAAAGGAAAACAAAATTATTTTTTTCCACCCAAAAAAAGAAAAAAACATAATTTTTCAAAAAATAAGTTGATCTCTAACGGGTTATAGAAATGGAACATTAATGGATAAAAAAAAATGATATATTGATAATGAAATGCCATCACCTCATAAAAAAAATAAAAAAAACGGAATTCTTATGCTTTGCCACGTCATCAATTATATAGTAAGGAAATATATACAAACTTGTTTTAAATTTTATTAATTAATTATACAGTAAAATATATAGATTGTATACACAAGAGAAGAAAATATGCAGTATAATATATAGATATAAATTATATACAATGGAATATAGCTAAATAAGGATATTAAAATAATTTATAAGGCCATGCCTTCCAAGTTTTATTGGTTATATCTCTATATCAGTATATATTTGCATTCTCAGTATATAAGCTAATCTGCACAAGGATAAACCAGCCAGAGCAGAGCAGCGGCAGACAGAAAGAACAGGGGAGAAAATCGTCAGTCCTCCAAAGTTTTCTTTCTGTCAATTTGAACGTTATGCGGTGCTTCTTCAAGTTTAGGAAAAATTAAACACCCCCAACGATAAGGTTGATCTATGGGGTTCACAATTCCTTCCACCCCACGAGACACGGAGTTTGGGGAGAATCATCAAAAAGAAGAAAAGGGATCGATGTGAAGACATTCCCTGCCACACAACATAAAGAAGACTAGACCTTCAGAAGTCTTTCCTTCTTGGATGCAAGTGATTGACTTAATGCTGTAACGTCAGAAGGTTACTTCTATGAAGGTTCCACCTGTAGTGGTAATCTAACTTGTCAAATAGTGAGCGACTCAAACTTGTCATGCCACAGTTTCATACAAAGTAAATATCGAACAAAGTTGTCTCTGAATAAGGGCATATATATGTTTCCCGATGCGGTGGGCTCATAACACTATCCCAATGGCTTCATCCCGTACTGCCTCTATGATTTTCTTGTCATTCGCGCTTCTTGTCTTTTCGACATTTGAGCGCGCTTCATGTGCTGCTGCTTTCACAAATGCCACTTGCATCGAGAGGGAGAGGGAAGCTCTTCTCGAATTTAAGCGAGGCCTCGTCGACAAGTCCAATCTCCTGTCATCATGGGTTGGAGATGACTGCTGTTCGTGGAAGGGGGTCAGATGCAGCAAACTGACGGGCCGCGTCCTGAAGCTCGACCTTCGAAGTCCATGTGTTGTGCCCTTCTACTTTGGTGATGTACTGCTCGACCAATTTCTGGGGCACGGGAACTGCACTTTGACAGGTCACATACATCCTTCTCTAGCCGAACTGCAGCATTTGAATTACCTAGACCTGAGCTGGAACAACTTTTCGTACGCCGAAATTCCAGAGTTCCTAGGCTCACTCTCTAATTTGGTGTATCTTAACCTCTCCAATGTATTCGCCGGGAAGGTCCCCTGTCACCTTGGGAACCTCTCCAATCTGCAGTATCTTGATCTCAACAACTTTCGTGATTTTATTCAATATGTAAGTGGTTATGCAACAGTCAATAACCTTGAATGGTTATCAGGTCTTCCTTCCTTGAAACACCTCGACTTGTCTGGCAACTCCGTTAGGAATGCCCAACAGTGGTTGCAGTCAATTTCCATGCTTTCTTCTCTTCAATTTTTGGGATTAGCAGACTGTTCTCTTCCAATCTCTGACTCCACCTTGCAAGTGAATTTCAGTACTTCGCTGGAGTTTCTTGATCTGTGTGGTAATAATATAGGCATAGGCTCTACCATTCCTAATTGGTTGCTCAATTTAAGCTCTACCACTCACCTCGACTTGTCTGGCGTCTTCTCTAATTTTGATGGAGGAGCCGTCTCCTTTCCCACTGAGATCATCAATAATAACAAACAACTTGCCTTCCTTGATCTCCGATATAATTCCATGAGAGGTGAGCTGCCGAAGAATCTCAGCAATCTCTGCCACCTGTTTGCGTTGAAATTGGGAGGTAACGACTTGACTGGAGGTATTTCTGCTGCATTAGGCAATCCTTTCAGCTGCCTCCAGAATACGTTGAGATACTTAGATCTCCAGGGGAATAAAATCAGCGGTCGTTTGGGGGATGAAATTAGGCACTTCAAGAATTTAGAGTATATTGGACTTTCGGGAAACTCAATCGAGGGTCCAATTCCAGTGTATCTGCCTCAGCTATCCTCTTTGAAGGAATTGGATCTCGGGTACAACAACTTGACGGGTGGCATTCCAGAAAGCATTGGCCAGATGTCGAATCTATTTTATCTAGTCTTGTCCAACAATCTCTTGAAAGGAGTGGTGACCGAACTTCACTTGGCTAATCTCACGAGCTTGACTTGGTTGGACATTTCGTCAAATGAGTTGGCGGTCAAGATTAACCCAAAAGTGGTTCCTCATTTCAACTTAATTTAATTGACATGTCAAACTGCAAAGTTAGGCCTCAATTTCCCGCATGGCTTCGGGCACAGAGGAACATCAGTGAGCTGGATTTGTCCAATGCAAGCATATCAGGTATCATCCCTAATTGGTTTCACAACATCGCTTTTAACATCGAGATCCTGTATCTGTCTAGCAATGAGTTGAGTGGAGAAATTTCTTTGTGCAATATGAAGTCCTTACGAGGTTTTGACATCTCAAATAACAAACTGTCTGGGACACTCCCAGAGTGTTGGAAAAGGTTACGTCAATTGGAAGCAATAAACTTGGGGAACAACCAGTTCAGTGGCCTGGTTCCAACATCCTTATGCTCTATAAAAGAGCTGTCCTTTCTGGGGCTACACGGCGATGCCTTCAGTGGGAGTATCCTCAAATGCTTAAGCACTATGACTTATCTTAATGTGCTTGATCTGAGTCGAAATAAATTGATTGGTCGAATCCCCTCTGGATTGGTCGCATGGTTGAGCTAAGAATGTTGAATCTTGAGTTTAATTCCTTCTATGGGGAGATTCCTATGAGCATATGCAAACTCGGATACCTTCGAGTTTTAAACCTTGCACACAACAACCTCTCTGGAAGCATCCCCCTTTGCTTTGACAACTTAACCACCATGTCCGACCCAAAGTACCCTGGTGAGACAATCAACCCTTATTGGTTTGGAGTTGAGGTCCATATGAAGAGCATAACCCTAATATACACGAGTGTACTCCGGTATCTTTTCTCTATTGACCTTTCAAATAATAGATTAAATGGAGATATTCCGGCTGGGTTGACACGGCTCTGTAACCTTGAAAATCTGAACCTGTCACAGAATGATCTCTGGGGAGGAATTCCTCCAAAGATTGCCAATCTGAAGAAGCTGGAGTCCCTTGATTTGTCCATCAACCAACTCTCAGGCCCCATACCACAGAGCTTATCCGAATTATCTGGTCCCATTCCCTCTAGTGCCCATCTGAGTACATTTACAAATGAATCATATCTCGGGAATGATGCGCTATGCGGGCCTCCACTTTCAAAGAATTGCTCAGGAGATCATGGTCAATTTGACGATATTCACAAACAGCATGGTGATGATTCGGCAGGTAAAGACGAGTCCTATGCCTGTTGGTTATATTCAGGCATGGCCCCAGGCTTTGCCACGGGATTCTTGGGAGTTTGTTGCTCATTATACTTCAAGCATTCTTGGAGGCAGTCCTTCTTTCTTTGGTCGGACAAAATTATCACCCAATTGCTTGTGATGGTAGAGATTAAGCTGCAAAAAGTTACCCGAAAATGCAAAATGAACCCAATCAGGTGAGTCTTTGCCTCTCCATCACTCCTTCCACCCCCATTCCCAAATCCTTAGCGGTTCTTATCTTATACCGGCCATTCGGGGCATGTTGCAGGTGACAACTGACAAGATCCTACAACGAGAAGCACTTGCAAAGATAGCTATAACAAAGGTACCCCCAGGTACTGCTTCTTTTAAAAAAAAAAAAATCCTTTTCCGTGTTCTAGTTATAAACTTTTCTCATTGGGGGCTTTCTCTGCTGCAATAAACCTTTAAAATGTCACACTCATGGCTTCTTAGTTTAGCTCAACTATAAAGTTTGAAGTGCTTCCTGTTTGAAGTTTGAAACCTTCTTTGTTCGGGAAAAATCACAGTGAAGCCCTAGTGGTCTAAAACCAAGCTATTTTTGCATTCCGTGTGTAGTGTAAGACTTGCACTGATATTTAGTTTACAAGTTATTGCGGATGCCTGAGCATGTAATGAAAGCATCCGTAGTTAAGTCGTCGTGATGTAGATATGGGTAATGTCAATTGAAATTGGAATTTATTCATTTTAAAAGCTTGGTTTGTCCAGTATCCAAAGTCTCGACTGATCCCAGGGGCCTTTGGACATAAATATGATTGTAACCATAGGCGTTTTTTCTTCTTTACATGGGTGCATTAAAAGCCCAAGATATTTCCAGTCGCCGGAAATGTACTCACTATTAAAATCTCATATCTGATATTCAGAAATAAAAGAAGTCCAAAGTGAGGAGACGGTTCATCTATGAAGACTCTGGCTAGTGCACTGCGAGCAAGTGAGAGCTTCTCTCATGTGTTTTGTCGGCAAATAAGTCTTTTGTTCTTTGTATTTTTACTGACCAGTTATTGCATTGCTGCAGTTGTGATCTTTCGTAGTCAGTTAAGCCAAGAAATTTGTACAAGCAGTATACTTTCAGTTTGTTGCTAGGCATCACCTCAGCTCTAAGCAAAGCAACTTCTTGTTTACCTAACAGTTTGTTGCTACGAAAGACTTGGGTAGTCCTCTCGTTCTATGCTTTTCTATATTTTTCAGCTGCAGAAAGTGCCTATCTTATCAACCATGGGTCCGACCGGCCACGCCGTGAATTTATTTGTCAGTGCCTTAGACATTGAGTGGTCAAGAGATCCCCTGATGAGTGTGTTTTCTCTGGATTCTTTCTTCAGAGGTTTGATTGTGCCTCCCTCCGTCACACCTTTGAGGTGGTCCAATAACCGAAGATAAACTGGACATACCAGCTTCTCAGGCATTTACCGCATTGTATTCCTCCGCTCGTCTTTCGATCAACCTGCACATATGCTAACCATCAGAATACAATACAATCCAACGAATGGAGAAGTACACGTAATGACCCTTTCCATAGGCATCATATTTTCTTTTTTCGAAAATATGACGGTAACTGCGGCATATAAGCTTCCAATTTCCTGGCTGAATCTATATTATGAAAAAGGAAAATATACTTATGGCAGTGAAGATGATCACACAGCAAACGCAGATACATTAAGATACATTTACCTGTCCACACCAGTCCTCAAAGTATCTTCTTCCTCCAAGCTCTATATCTTCGTCCATTAGGGGTATGAAGTCATCCCACTATGAAAATAGTCAGATAGTTAGAAAACAACTTCGTTATTTTATTTTTAAAGAAAACATAAAAGTGAGAATTACGGTAGAGTAACATAACACCCTCTCCGCAAAAAAAAAGAAAAAAAGAAGGATAATAGAAGATGCAGTAATGACGAAGGTTACCCAAGAAAGAGCAATACAAAAGAACTCGTGCATAGATTGACTGATGCTGCTTATGGACTTAACACCAAGATACAATGGACTGGTTCTACTACTGACTCGAAAGTAACTAGACATCCCTCTTGCCCAGTAACATATGTAAACTTAATTAAACTCGCAATACTAAATAAAACACCAGCAAAGCATGTAATATACGGTACATAACTTCAATGCTTGAATATAGTTTTCACATGAGATCGTAGTCAGCCAGAAATTTGACCATGAGGAGATCACAGGACCACAATGCTGAGCCTCTTCACCAACGTTGACTGAGCAGCGCCACTAGCACTTTTATCCAAAGATGGCTCAGTTGTACTGACATCTTCCCCGATCTGATCTGGCTGCATAGGCTCGGGATTTGGATCTGTATCAGCACCATCAGGCACCGAGATGCTGCCACTCGCATTGCCTCAGGGAGAGGATCCTTCACTGCTATTGGCAGAACTAGATTTGAGTGCCTAACAGAGGAGTAGGCAGACAATCATAACTGGCAATTGAACTGATAATTTCTTGGAGCGTAAGGTGAGAAAGCGAGACTATCTCTCATGTTCAGCTGGCAAGTGAGGTCGGGTCCATTCATTTTGTAGACTGCACGCTCGGTATTTTAACCGGCAGTCGGATTGTTTCTCTTGTCAGTATGTATCCCAATCATTTAAGCATCTCAACTTTCAAGCACAGTGGTCCAACCATCCTGCTCATAGTAGGGGAACGAAGGCGTTCAGCTTTGCCTTTTTCTGGAGAATCTATTATAATTCCAAGCAAGTCAAAGTTCCAATATCCGTAATCTCGAAGATGAGTCCTCCATAACCGTTCTGATTTTTATTATATGTCCGTAAATATATTACTAGATTATTACACAATACAATCATTTATAATGTCCTGCAAACACTCTGTTCCAGACCAACAACACTTATTTTGTTATGTTTTATTAAAAGATCGTATAAAATAATAATAAAGGTTTTGAACTCTATGGACTGAAGGTAAAGCTGTCCGTTTAACTTTCTTTTGAGAAGTTTTATCTCCTTGCATGGATTTCACATTGTAATTCCTGATTACCAAGGATCGCAGAAGTTCTCATTCCTGAACATTTGTGATGATTTCTTTTTGGCAACTTGCAGAATTGCAAAAAAAGGTGCGAACTCGTGTAAGTGCTGAGTACTGGCTTCGGGTGAACTGTGCTTATCCCGATAAGCAGTTGTTTGACTGGGGAATGATGCGATTGCATCGGGCCCAATATGGGATTGGAGATGCTTTTGCTACAGAAGCTGATGATCACTTCAGCAAGAAACGAGATGCTGAGGTCACTTATTAGTTTACTTTTCCCCTTCTATGACTTCTTTGCTTTTTGTCGTCCCAAGGAACACTAAGAAAAGTTTATATGGAGATGCTTAACTAATATGTAATGAGATTAACGTGTCTTTCAACATAGTAGAGGACTGGGAGTCTGGACTATCATTTTCACAACTGTAGTAGCGAGTTTGTGTTTGGTTCTTTTGGCATTTTATTTCATTGTAGTCACCACTATCATAACCTACAGAGAATATATCTTGGTTACAGAGTAAAGGTTCTCAGTTGTTGAGTAAGTAAACATTCGATAGCATGGGTAGAGATTTTGCCGTAGGAATTATACAGAATACTGATGTGGTAACACTGAATTTTCAGAGGCTTTCAAGGCTAGAGGAGGAGGAAAAGAATCTCATAGAAACCAGGAAACGGAAATTCTTTGCAGAAATTCTGAATGCCTTCCGTGAATTTCATCTGCAAAATCAAGCTACTCTGAAACGCCAAAAGCAGAGAAATGATGGGGTCCAGGTATTTCTTTCTATTTCATTGCATCCGTCCTCCAACTAGACAAGATATATGGAACCCTCTTGTCATCTGACAATCCAAACATAACGAAATTGACAAGCTTCGCAGAAACAAAGGCTAGCTTGTGGCAGAATATTCTTACACGTCCATATGTTTTGTAGGCATGGCATGCAAGGCAAAGGCAACGAGCCACACGGGCTGAGAAGTTGAGGTTCCAAGCCCTTAAAGCTGATGATCAGGAAGCATACATGCGAATGGTGAAAGAGAGCAAGAATGAGAGATTAACTATGCTTCTTGAAGAAACAAACAAGCTCCTCGTTAACTTAGGAGCTGCTGTTCAACGTCAAAAGGATGCTGGATATTCTGATGCCATTGAGCATCTGAAAGATTCAGAAACAGAATTAGATGCCTCAAGTAGTGGAACCCCTGGGGAATATTTGCCTGAAGAAGATGCAGATATTACTGATTCAGATCGCAATGATGACTCAAGTGATCTGTTGGAAGGTCAAAGGCAGTACAACTCCGCTATTCATGCAATTCAAGAGAAGGCGAGTACCTTAATCTCTGCAATACTTGCTTTTGCATTTCTTTTTTTGTCTTTTCTGAAATTATATGTCAGGGTTCACATGTTCGTGCTTTTATCTGCTTGTCTGCAGAGTAGTGCTGGTCGTCTCGCTGGCTGTGAATTTACAGGTAACAGAGCAACCCTCCACTCTTCAAGGTGGAGAGTTAAGAACTTACCAATTAGACGGTCTTCAATGGATGGTCTCTTTGTTCAATAACAACCTAAATGGAATTCTAGCTGATGAGATGGGGTTGGGGAAAACAATACAAACCATTTCACTGGTCGCTTATCTCTTGGAAAATAAGGGTGTGACTGGACCTCATCTGATAATAGCTCCAAAGGCCGTGCTGCCAAATTGGATGAATGAATTCACGACTTGGGCTCCTAGGTTTGCAATCTCTCTTCCTCACTCTCTCGTCTATCACGGAGACGCCCCCACACACCATCCACTGACTAGACATGCTTATGATTTTCTCGTGTGTTCAGTATTGGAGCAGTACTTTATGATGGACGTCTAGATGAGAGGAAGGTATTGAGGGAGCGGCTATCTGTGAATGGATTCAATGTTCTGATCACTCATTACAATCTTATCATGAAAGACAAAACATTCTTGAAGAAAATTCAGTGGCATTATATGATTATCGATGAAGGGCATCGGCTAAAGAGCAGTACGTGCTCTCTTGTGCAGACTCTTAACGCCGGGTATGATGCTTCTGTGAATAACTGTACCCTGGTAGTGTTGCTTCCTTGCTACTTCATAGGTTCTTATGTGCTATACGATACCCATGGCTGTCCATTTTAATTGTAAAGGGATGAGAATTTGAAGGAGACTTATATTCATTTTTACAGTACTGCAGAACTAAATTTCATGCTAATCTGACTGATCTGATTGCTATATCTGATAGTACTGACTTCATTGATGCAGCTATAACTGTCAACGGAGACTTCTTTTAACGGGCACCCCAATTCAGAATACCGTGCAGGAGTTATGGTCACTCCTCAATTTTCTTCTTCCAATTATTTTCAATTCGGTTCAGAATTTCGAGGAGTGGTTTAATGCACCCTTTGCAGACAGGGGTTCACTTAATCTTATATAGAATAAAATTAAAAAAAGGGAAAAAGTTGATCATGTTTTACACTATGCATTATACAAGCTCCATGCCTAATATGTATAATATACATCTATATGTATATATATGAAAGCAAGAACATATCGGGCCCAATCTGATTGGTTAAGAGTGCTCCATTTCTAAATAGAATTTTCTCAATTTTTATTTTTTTAAAAAATAAATTTTTATTTTTTTAAAAAATATATAGATATAGATTTGTGGGACAATTCTTTATTTTTTGAAAAAAAAAACATCTATCTGTATATATATGAAAGCAAGAACATAATGGGCCCAATCTGATTGGTTAAGAGCACTCCATTTCTAAATATAATTTTCTCAATTTTTTTTTAAAAAATAAATTTTAATTTTTTAAAAAATATATAGATATAGATTTGTGGGACAATTCGTTATTTTCTGAAAAAAAACATCTATTTGTATATATTTGAAAGCAAGAACATAATGGGCCCGATCTGATTGGTTAAGAGCACTCCATTTCTAAATTGAATTTTCTCAATTTTTTTTTGATTTTTTTAAAAAAGAAATTTTAGTTTTTATTAAATATGTAGATATAGATTTGTGGGACAATTCCTTATTTTCTCAATTTTTTAACTTCCTTTATTATTAAAATTTTATTTTTAAAAGATATAAATATAGATTTATGGGACCGGTTATTATTTTCTCGAGTTTTTAAGCTTTTCTTAAATTTTTCTAAAATTTTAATCATATAGATATAGATTTATGGGACTTCTTATTTATTTTTGATTTTTTTAATTATAAGTATTTTATGAGAAGATATAGATAAAACAAATTATGTAATTTGCTTTTAAAAAACTTAGATGACATTTTCATAAATATAATGTGTCATACATTTACTTTTCAAAAAGCAAATCATATCATTTTATTTATAGCTATAGTTATGATTTATTATTTATATTATATTATGTATGGTATATTATATAGTGAAGGTACCACAATAAATTGTGACCAATCCGCTTCTGAAAAATATTGTTACCATCACAGTTCTTCAACTTTCCGCGCACATGTACGGGGTTCATTTCAATACTCCTATAATTAGACTCATGAATATGAGTTTTTCAAGTTTTTGCTTTGTTTTTTAATCACGGATAAACTTTTGTAGAATTTTTGTGTCCTTCAATTTCACATGTCTATAGAAGAAAATATGTAACGCCATATGAACCGTGACTATATTAAAGCCACAAAAATAATCTTGCCATGACTGGATTTTTTTTAATTTTTTTTATACATAATCTTTTGATTCAATTAGCAACTTCCTGTCAGGCTCTATGTATCCAGATCGGCAAGGCATCATAATCAACAATAACTGATCGAGAGCCCAAAAAGTTGCACACGCAGTAGCATGACCGGCTCGCATTTTATGTTTGCTTGGACAAAATTGATTTTAGGTCGTGAACAATTCTACAGTTACTCAGTCCTCCAAATTTTTCTTTCTTTCAATTCGAACGTTATGCAGTGCTTCTTCAAGTTTAGCAGAGGTTGGTGAGAATCATCAAAAGAAGAATAAAGGATTGACGTGGGATGGCTGGCAAAGACTTATTGGAACAGATGCATATGTACCAACTAATTAACATAAAGACTACTAGACTCCAATCTCCTGTCATTATGTGTTTGTGGAAGGGAATCAGATGCAGCAAACGGACAGGCCGCGTCCTCAAGCTCGACCTTCGAAGTCCATGTGTTGCGTCCTTCGAAAATGAGCAATGAATTGAGTCGGTATATATATATATATATATATGATGAATATATGCGATCAAAAGTCACGAGCCAAAAAGGTGGAAGGAAAAGTTACGAGGGTATATGGGCATTTTTAGAATAATAAAAATTGAAAAAACCTATCATACTTTTATATGTAGTATAGATATATTAAAATAAATATATATTTCTATTTCTTCAGAATATATGGTCGCACATGGGACTCTTTTATGATCGTAAAAAGTATATTAATATAAATATTACTTCTGATAATATAAGGTTGCCCGGACGATCTTTAATAAAATTTTTTTAGCATTTTTTGAATTTATAAAATTGAATGAATATTTTTTGGAAAGATTATAACAAAATACTTTTGAACCATTTTAAGAAGATTTTGTTGTTTGCATAATATTTTATAATCTTGAATTTTTATTTGAGATAAAATACTTTTGAATATATGGTTGCACATGCGATCTTCAGTATAGTTTTTTACTTATTTTATTAGTGAAATTTGATTAACATCAATTTTGTTATATATATATAATATTTTTATTGAAAATTATGATTTATATCAATTTAATGCATATGATATATAATAAAATTGAGAAAAACAGTAAAGGACCTGTTGGAAATACCGTCCAAAATTACCAATGGAACATATCCGTTGGAAAATTCCAGCAGCAATTTACATAATTCTTGTAATTTTTTTTGGTAGAATAATTATTGTAGTTTTATCTCATGTAATGCATGAGTTCTACGACTAATATATATATATGTGAAAGCAAAGATATGGTTAGTGCGATTAAATGGCCACAGAATGCTCAAGATGACCATTAGGAATTTTCTAATTTTTCAAATTTTTAATTTTTAATTATTTGGTAATTTTAAAGTTTAAAAAAATATAAGACTCATGAGATGCGATAATTTTCTGAATATATTGATTCGATTTTTTATACAAGATGTCTTCACTATGTCTTTTCATATTTTTTGGACCGGTCGTTAATTTTTTGGATTGATCTGCAAAAGATTTTGACTTATCTATCTATTATCTATACTACTTGAAAAAGGAGAAGGAACCCCTTTGTCTAACTTTCAACTTTCATTTTTACCCTTGAAGTTTATGTTCTAATTTTTTAATTACCATTAGATTGAGGGCATGATTGTAACTTCCATAAGATAACTACCCATTTTCTCCACTTTTCTCTCCCTCTTTCACCCTTTCCTCTCTCTTTCTCTTCCCTCTCCAAATCAAATCAACCGTGGCCTTTTATATCTATAAAAAGGTTTTAATAATAGTTTTATTATTACTATTTTTAAAAATAAAGGATCCTTGGATGGATGTAACTGAAGCTAAGAAAATAGAAAATAATCGAGTATGTATATCAAATGGCAAAATTAATACCAAAAGTTAGCATATAAATGAGATTTTCATAAATTTGTTTTTAAATTATAGCACAGTACGCGCAAGTCATCATCTAATTATTGTATATGTGAGAAGGAAGTTAAGTTGTTCAACTTTCCTTCTCCAAGAATTATCCAGCAAAAATAAAATTACGAAATTAATAACCGTTATATTAGTAGAAAGTTTTGGGTAAATGAGAAATTTCAGACTTTTTTCAACTACCAATTGTTAACTCTCCCTTAATTTTCTCCCATTCCTCTGGCCTCTCTCTCCTCCCTCATTCACGTTCCCTCTCTCTTTTCCTTCATCTCGCTAATGCATTTATTTCTTTTTTTTAAAAAAAATTTCTTTATTAATTTCATTAATTGAAAATTTTTAATTAGTAATTCTATAACATTTTTTTATGAATAAATAAGGCTATTACATTTATTGTATATATTTGAAGTGATCACAAAAAATGTTTAATAAACACGGCTCGTAGCGTGGGTACCTTTCTGGTTTTCTTTTAAATCAAATAATTTGTATGCTCAGATTACTCAGTGAAATTTTCTCCATTTTTTTTAATTTTTATGAATAAATCTAAATGTTTTTATTTTGACAGTTATGAATTTTAATCTTAAAATAAATAATTCTGATGAAATATGGTTATTCGCAAAATAATTTTTTATATATTCTATAATATTTTTAGTATATATTTTGTAAAATTTGGAAGCCTGTTTTGAATTTTAATTTTTCAAACATTTAATTTTAAATTTTAATACACTATGCTAAGATTTAACATCCGTATATAAATATTTTGTATGATTTGTTAACTGCATATATAACCATATTATATATCCGAAATAATACTCTGATTGTGACCAGTGTCATCGTTAGAAAATCTAACAGAAGAAAAAGTGAAAGTAAGTTTATTACATATGGTAATTTTTGTTCATTTCAAATCCGATAAGTGCATCAATTACTAACATATTAAATTACTGTTTTTTCTTATCTTCTTTAATATAGTTTTTTTTTTCTTTCAAGTCAGTTGCTATTAGTCATATATCTAACAATATATTATTATAAATTATATAAATTACAATTTAAAACACTCGATCTTATATAGAATAGAATTAACAAAAAGGAAAAGTTGATCATATTCTAGACCGTGCATTGTACAAACTCCATGCCTAATAAGGTTGATTTGTGGGGTTCACAATTCCTTCCACCCCACAAGACACGGAGTTTGGGGAGAATCGTCAAAAAGAAGAAAAGGGATCGATGTGAAGACATTCTCTGCAACACAACATAAAGAAGACTAGACCTTAAGAAGTCTTTCCTTCTTGGATGCTAGCGATTGACCTAATGCTGTAACATTAGAAGGTTCCTTCTATGAAGTTTCACCTGTAGTGGTAATCTAACTTGTGATGCCACAGTTTCATGCAAAGTAAATATCGAACAAAGTCGTCGCTGAATATGGGCATATATATATATATATATATATATATATATATTTCCTGATGCGGTTGGCTCATAACATTATCCCAATGGCGGCTTCATCCAGTACTGCCTCTATGATTTTCTTGTCATTTGCGCTTCTTGTCTTTTCAACATTTGCGCGCACTTCATGTGCTGCTACTTTCACAAATGCCACTTGCATCGAGAGGGAGAGGGAAGCTCTTCTCGAATTTAAGCGAGGCCTCATCGACAACTCCAATCTCCTGTCATCATGGGTTGGAGATGACTGCTGTTCGTGGAAGGGAGTCAGATGCAGCAAACGGACGGGCCGTGTCCTGAAGCTCGACCTTCGAAGTCCATGTGTTGTGTCCTTCTACTTCGATGATGAACCGCTCAAACCAGTATTGGAGCAGGGGAACTGCAGTTTGACAGGTCACATACATCCTTCTCTAATGGAGCTGCAGCATTTGAATTACCTCGACCTGAGCTGGAACAACTATTCATACACAAAAATTCCAGAGTTCCTAGGCTCACTCTCTAATTTGGTGTATCTTAACCTCTCCAATGCATGCTTCGCCTTTGGTGACATTCCCCTTCACCTCGGGAACCTCTCCAATCTGCAGTATCTTGATCTCAATATTCAATATTTAAGGGGTTATGCAACAGTTAATAACCTTGAATGGTTATCAGGTCTTCCTTCCTTGAAACACCTCGACTTGTCTGGCATCTCCGTTAGGAATGCCCAAGGCTGGTTGCAGTCAATGTCCATGCTTTCTTCTCTTCAATTCTTGGGATTAGCATTCTGTTCTCTTCCAAAGGTTGACCCAGCAGCCTTGCAAGTGAATTTCAGTACTTCACTGGAGTTTCTTGATCTGAGTTATAATAATTTAGGCTCCGTCATTCCTAATTGGTTGCTCAATTTAAGCTCCATCAGACACCTCGATCTCTCCTCTAGTTTTGCTGAAGTAGCCGTCTCCTTTCCCACTGAAGGAGCCGTCTCCTTTCCCACTGAGATCATCAATAATAACAAACAGCTCGCCTTCCTTGATCTCGGATATAATTCCATGAGAGGTGAGCTGCCGAAGAATCTCAGCAATCTCTGCCACCTGTTTGCGTTGACATTGGCAGGTAACGACTTGACTGGAGATATTTCTGCTGCATTAGGCAATCCTTTCAGCTGCTGATCTCAACAGCTTTCAAATCATAGGTGATTTTGTTCAACATTTCAGTGGTTTTCCAACAGTCAATAACCTTGAATGGTTATCAGGTCTTCCTTCCTTGAAACACCTCGACTTGTCTGGCATCTCCGTTAGGAATGCCCAAGGCTGGTTGCAGTCAATGTCCATGCTTTCTTCTCTTCAATTCTTGGGATTAGCTCGCTGTTACCTTCCAAAGGTTGACCCAGCAGCCTTGCAAGTGAATTTCACCTCTCTCGAGTTCCTTGATCTGAGTGGTAATAATTTAGGCATAGGCTCCGTCATCCCTAATTGGTTGCTCAATTTAAGCTCCATCACACACCTCGATCTCTCCTCTAGTTTTGCTGGAGGAGCCATCTCCTTTAGTATTGAAGGAGCCGTCTCCTTTCCCACTGAGATCATCAATAATAACAAACAGCTCGCCTTCCTTGGTCTTGAATATAATTCCATGAGAGGTGAGCTGCCGAAGAATCTCAGCAATCTCTGCCACCTGTTTGCGTTGAAATTGGCAGGTAACGGCTTGACTGGAGATATTTCTGCTGCATTAGGCAATCCTTTCAGCTGCCTCCAGAATACGTTGAGATATTTAGATCTCGCGGAGAATAAAATCAGTCGTTTGGGGGATGAAATTGGGTACTTCAAGAATTTAGAGTATATTGACCTTTCGAGAAACTCAGTCGAGGGTCCAATTCCAGTGTCTCTGCCTCAGCTATCCTCTTTGAAGTACTTGTATCTCGGGTTCAACAAATTGACGGGTAGAATCCCAGAAAGCATCGGCCAGCTATCGATCCTAGAGTATATTGACCTTTCGAGAAACTCAATCGAGGGTCCAATTCCAGTGTCTCTGCCTCTGCTATCCTCTTTAAGGCACTTGTATCTCGGGTACAACAAATTGACCGGTATAATCCCAACAAGCATCGGCCAAATGTCGAACCTAGAATTTATTGAACTTTTGGGAAACTCAATTGAGGGTCCAATTCCAGTGTCTCTACCTCAGCTATCCTCTTTGAAGTCCTTGGATCTCGGGAACAACAAATTGACGGGTAGAATCCCAAAAAGCATCGGCCAAATGTCGAACCTAGAGTATATTGCCCTTTCGGGAAACTCAATTGAGGGTCCAATTCCAGAGTCTCTGCCTCAGCTATCCTCTTTGAAGCACTTGTATCTCGGGTACAACAAATTGACGGGTAGAATCCTAGAAAGCATCGGACAGATGTCGAATCTAGTTGAATTAGACTTGTCCAACAATCTCTTGAAAGGAGTGGTGACCGAACTTCACTTGGCTAATCTCACGAGCTTGACTGCGTTGGACATTTCGTCAAATGAGTTGGCGGTCAAGATTAACCCAAAAGTGGTTGCTCCATTTCAAGCTAGTACTATTCGCATGTCAAACTGCAAAGTTGGGCCTCAATTTCCCACATGGCTTCGAGCACAAAGGAACATTCGCGTCTTGGATTTGTCCAATGCAAGCATATCAGGTATCATCCCTGATTGGTTTTACAACATCTCTTTTAACATCGAGACCCTGTATCTGTCTAGCAATGAGTTGAGTGGAGAAATTTCTTTGTGCAATATGAAGTCCTTAAAAGGCTTTGACCTCTCAAATAACAAACTGTTCGGGACACTCCCAGAGTGTTGGAAACGTTTAGGTCAACTGCAAGCAATAAACTTGGGGAATAACCTGTTCAGTGGCCAGGTTGCAACATCCTTATGCTCTATAACAGAGCTGTCCTTTCTGGGGCTACAAGGCAATGCCTTCAGTGGGAGTATCCCCAAATGTTTAAGCACTATGACTAATCTTGAGATACTTGATCTGGGTCGAAATAAATTGGCTGGTCGAATCCCCTCTTGGATTGGTCGCATGGTTCAGCCAAGGGTGTTGAATCTTGAGTTTAATTCCTTCTATGGGGAGATTCCTATGAGCATATGCAAACTTGGAGACCTTCGAGTTTTAAACCTTGCGCACAACAACCTCTCTGGAAGCATCCCCCTTTGCTTTGGCTACTTAACCACCTTGTCCGACCCAAACTCTAGCGTGGACGACCCTTATTGGTTTGGAGTTGAGGTCCAAATGAAGAGCATAACCCGAGTATACACCAGTGCACTCCGGTATCTATTCTCCATTGACCTTTCAAATAACAGATTAAACGGAGATATTCCGGCTGGGTTGACACGGCTCTGCAACCTTGAAAATCTGAACCTGTCACAGAATGATCTATGGGGAGGAATCCCTCCAAAGATTGCCAATCTGAAGAAGCTGGAGTCCCTTGATTTGTCCATCAACCAACTCTCAGGCCCCATACCACAGAGCTTATCCGAATTAGACTCCCTGGGTTACCTGAACCTGTCGTTTAATCAATTGTCTGGTCCCATTCCCTCTAGTGCCCATCTGAGTACATTTACAAATGAATCATATCTCGGGAATGATGCGCTATGCGGGCCTCCACTTTCAAAGAATTGCTCAGGAGATCATGGTCAATCTGACGATATTCACAAACACCATGGTGATGATTCTGCTGGTAAAGACGAGTCCTATGCCCGTTGGTTATATTCAGGCATGGCACCAGGCTTTGCCACGGGATTCTTGGGAGTTTGTTGCTCATTATACTTCAAGCATTCTTGGAGGCGATCCTTCTTTCTTTGGTCGGACAAAATTATCACCGAATTGCTTGTGATGGTAGAGATTAAGCTGCAAAAAGTTTCCCGAAAATGCAAAATGAACCCAATCAGGTGAGTCTTTGCCTCTCCATCACTCCCTCCACCCCATTCCCAAATCCTTAGCAGTTATGTTCTTATACCGGCCCCTCGGTGCATGTTGCAGGTGACAACTGACAAGATCCAACAATGAGAAGCACTTGCAACGATAGCTATTGCAAAGGTACCTCCAGGCACTGCTTTTTTTTTTTTTTAAATCCTTTTCCGTTTGCTGGTTATAAACTTTTCTTATTGATGGCTTTCTCATTGGGGGCTTTTTCTGCTTCAATAAACCTTTAAAATGTCACCCTCATGGCTTCTTAGTTTAGCTCAACTATAAAGTTTGAAGTCCTTCCTGTTTGAAGTTTGAAATATTATCAATTCCGGAAAAATCACAGTGAAGCCCCCGTGGTCTAAAACCAAGCTATTATTGCATTATATGTTTGGTTTAAGACTAAGTTTAAGACTCGCACTGATACTTAGTTTATGAGTTATTGCAGATGCTTGACCATATATTAAAAGCATCCATAGTTAATTATTCATGATGTAGATCTGGGTAATGTGCATTAAGATTGGAATTTCATCATTTTAAAAGCTTGCATTGTCCATTATCTCAGAGTCTCAACTGATCCCAGGGGCCTTTGGGCATAAAGACAATTGTAACCGTAGACATGTTTTCTTCTTTACATGGGAGCACTAAGAGCTTAAGATATTTTCAGTCCCCTGAAAGGTGCTCACTATTGACATCTCATGTCCGATATTCAGCAATAAAATGAAGTCCAAAGTGAAGAGACGGTTCATCTAGGAAGACTCCGGCAATTGCACTGTGGGCTAATCATCATGATATAATGTCTAGGATCTTCTGTATAAGGGAGCAAGTGAGGGCTTCTCTTGGGTTTCATCAACAAAAAAGCTTTTATGTTCTTTGTATTTTTGTTAATCAGCCGTCAAGTCGCTGCAGTTGTCATCTTTTGTAATCAGTTAAGCCAAGAACTTTGTATGAGAAGCAATTTCTGGTTACTTAAAAGAACAGATGACGAATGACTACATAACAAAGACGCAGTGCCCAATAGCCAAGGCTTGGGCAGTCCTCTCTTTCTCAGCTTTTGTATATATCTCAGTTGCAGAAAGAGCCTCGACCATGGGTTGTGATCAGCCACACCATGAATTTGTTAGTGCCTTGGACATTGAGTGGTCAGATGAGCTTCTGATGAGTGCGCTTTCTCTGGATTCTTTCTTCAGAGGTTTGATTGTGCTTTCCTTCATCAAACCTCCGAGGTGCTTCATTAACCAAAGATACCAGCTTCTTAAGTAATTACTGCATCATACTCCTCCACTTTGTCTTTCAGATCAACCAGAACACAAGCTTGTCATCATAATACAGTACAATTCCAACCAACAGAGAAGTACGAGTATCAACCCTTTCCACATGCATCATATTTTCTTTCTTCGAAAATACGATAGTAAGTGTTGAGGATAAGCTTCCAATTTCCTGACCGAACCTATGTTATGAAAAAGGAAAATATACATATGATAGGGAGGATGATCGCACAGGAAGCAAGATAATTATCTCCTCGATCTGCAACATTAAGATACATTTACCTGCCCACACCAGCCTTCAGAGTATCTTCTTCCTTCAAGCTCCACATCTTCCTAGGCCAACGTTTAGAAACATTTTTGTGTTCAACCTTCCTTAATGGGGAAACAACTATTCCCTTAGGGGTATGATGTTGTGGTCGATCCTTTTGCCTCAGGGTAGTCATCCCACTATAAAAATAGTCAGATTAAAAAACATACCCGGAACACAACTTTGTTATTTTATTTTTAAAGATGACATGAAAGGGAGAATTACAGTTGGGTAACAACTTCGCAGTAAACAAAAGGATAACAGAAGATGCGATAATGCCATAGGTTACCCAAGTAAAGAGCAATACAAAAGAACTCGTGCAAAGATTGACCGATGCTGCTTATGGACCTAACACCAAGATAAAATGGACTGGTGCTGCTAGGCTACTGAGATGAAAGGAACAAGACATTTCTCTTCCCATACAATAACATAATTACACTTAATTAAAGCCGCAATACTAAATAAAACACCGGCAAAACATCCATGAAAATTGAGTGATACGCAAGATATTTAGTTTTGAGTCAGGTAAATATTTGACCATCATAAGGAGTTATCTGACGCGTTTGGTTGGAGCTATTCTTTTCCAACGGGTTGAGTCCATGTAGGACGATCGGAGGGCCACAATGCTGAGCCTCACAATTCCCCAACCTTGACGGAGCAGCATCAGTAGCATTCTTATCCACAAATGGCTCAGTTGCACTAACATCTTTCCCAATCTGATCTCGTGGCATAGGCTTGGGATTTGGAGCCGTATCAGAGCCATCAGGCACCAGAGATGCTGCCACTCGCATTGCCTCGGGGATAGGATCCTTAATTGCTACTTGCAGCTTCGAAGAACTTAATTTGAATGCCTAACATAGGAGTAGGCAGACAACCAAACCTGGCGATTGAACCGATAGTTGCTTGGAGCAGATGGCAAAGGAGGTCGGGTCCATTCATTTTGTAGAATGCACAGTCAGTATTATAAGCCGGTCGATTGGTTGTTTCTCTTGTCAGGATTTATGCTAATCCTTTAAGCATCTCAACTTTCAAGCACGGCGGTCCAAATATCCCACTTATAGTAGGGGAACGAAGGAGTTCTACTTTGCCTTTTTCTGAAGAATCTGGTCACGAAGCAAAGCAAGTCACCATTCCAATATCCGTAATCTCGACTCGAGGGCAATCAGTGTCAGTAAAGATATATTACAAGATTATTACACAATATGGTCATTTACAATGCCCTGCAAACAATTTATTCTAGGCCATCAACATTATTATGTTATGTCTCATTGAAAGATCACACAAAATAATAATTTTTATTAGACGTCCGTAATAATCTCTTTGCTGCTGCCACCATCAATCTCTTTGCCCGCCTCTGATAAAAATTATTAATAATAATTTTTGTCATCAAATTTTTGAGTTAATATAATCTACAAAAGATTTTGATCTATCATCAAATCAAACAGTGTGTAGGCTCAGATTAATCGATGAAATTTTCTCTATCCTTAAGTTTTTATAAAAAAATTAATCTAGATTTTTTAAGGTTTTTAATTTTTATAATTTAATAATTACAATTTTTAAAATTTTTAATGTTAAATAAATATTTTTGATAAATTTTGGTTATTCACAAGATAACTTTTAGAATATTTGTAATATTTTTGGTATAATATTTTGTGAAATTTGTAAGATTTTTTGAAATTTTAGTTTTCCAGACTTTTAATTTTAGAATTTTAATGCATTAAGCTACGATGTAATATCTGTATATAATATTTTGTATGATTTATTAACTGCATCCATCACCATATTATATAAGATTTTTTTGGGTGAATGTATTTTTGGTACATTTCAAATCAATAAATGTACCAATTACTAACATGTTATTAAATTAATTAAAGAGCATATAGTTAATTGGCGCATACCCTCACCTGGTAATCAAGAGGTTGTAGATTCAATACTCGATGTGAGACTATCATTGTCCTTTTATTACTTGTTAAGAAATTTATTTCATAATCTCCCCTATAATTGAAAAATATATCATTAAATTACATTTTTATCTTCTTTAGTATAATATTTTTCTTTTTTAGTCATTAATTACAAATTATGATTTTCAATAATTAAAAACACATAATCTTATATAAAATTGAAATTTTATGAATAGCTTGCCCTTGTTAACACTATAATAATACCCTCACAATCAACCACTACCAACTGCCACCTGTACGCGATCGAGTGGATTTCAGTTCCTTAGGGCTGGACCACCCGTACTTTACTCTTCGATCGATCACGTTCATGCTTCCGGAAGTTTAAGACGGACAGACTTCCAATTAACCCACAGACACGGAGTTGGAAGAAAAGAATCATCGAAAGAAGACTTTATTAGACCCCCGAGAAGAAGTCTGTCCTTCTTGGCTGCTAGTGATGATTGACTTCATGCCGTGAACTTGAAGTCGGGGACGGTACGTACTATATCAAACAATGGCACTTTTGCCTACGAAAAAGTGTTACAGATATTTTAAGTCATCATGTGACAATTTCAGACGAAGTTCATTATCAAACAAACTGTCATCTTTGATTTTCATCGCATATCCCAATGGAGGCTTCATCCAGTACTGCCTCCATGATTTTCGTGTCATTCGTGCTTTTGGTCCTTGCGAAATTCGAGAGCGCTTCAAGTGTTGTTGCTTTCACAAATGCCACTTGCATCAAGAGGGAGAGGGAAGCTCTTCTCGAATTCAAGCACAGCCTCATCGACAACTCCAATCTCCTGTCATCATGGGTTGGAGATGACTGCTGTTCGTGGAAGGGAGTCAGATGCAGCAAATGGACGGGCGGCGTCCTGAAGCTCGACTTTCGAAGTGCATGTGTTAAATCACAAAACTGGTTTCAGTTATATTTTTCCTTGCACAGAAATGCCCTAAGTTATTGTCGATAAGTTCCTGCTGGAAGTTCTTTTTTGGCTAACTCGACATAATTGCAGGATCTGGAAAATCAAAGAGCCTGCAGAACTTGTCCATGCAACTCAGGAAGTGCTGTAACCATCCTTACCTCTTCGTGGGAGAGTACAACATGTGGCGCAAGGATGAGATTGTAAGAGCGACAGGAAAGTTTGAGCTGCTTGATCGCTTGCTCCCCAAGCTACGCAGGGCTGGGCACAGGGTCCTTCTATTCTCCCAGATGACCCGTCTCATTGACATTCTTGAAGTTTATCTTCAACTTCATGATTTCAAGTATCTCAGACGTGATGGTTCAACGAAAACCGAGGAAAGATGCCGCATGCTGAGTCAGTTCAATGCCCCCGATTCACCTTACTTCATGTTTCTTCTGAGCACTCGTGCTGGCAGGCTAGGTTTGAATTTGCAGACAGCGGACACAGTAATAATTTTCGATAGTGATTGGAATCCTCAAATGGATCAGCAGGCAGAGGATTGGGCCCACCGGATTGGGCAGAAGAAGGAAGTCAGTTTTTGTGTTGGTTAGCATTGGGTCAATTGAAGAGGTAATACTGGAGCGGGCAAAGCAGAAAATGGGTATTGATGCCAAGGTCATTCAAGCAGGACTCTTTAATACTACTTCCACAGGTTTGTTTTCTGCTTTGTGCTTACTTTTAGTACTTTCTTTTAGTACTTTCTTTTATGCCTGTATCGATTTATCTTTGGTGTCTTCTCATTTTCTTATGTCCAATCTGTCTTTTGCAGCTCGGGACAGAAGAGAGATGTTAGAAGAGATAATGCGAAAGGGCACGAGATCACTGGGAACTGATGTCCCGAGTGAAAGAGAAATCAATCGCCTTGCTGCCCGATCAGATCAAGAGTTTTGGCTCTTCGAGAAGATGGATGAAGAGAGAAGGCAGAACGAGAACTACATTGCCCGCCTTATGGAAGATCATGAAGTGCTTGAATGGGCTTAGGCCGCACCAGATTCAAAGGAAGCCAAGTCCAAAGGTTTCGATATCAGTGGAATCACTGGAAAAAGAAAAAGAAAAGAGGTTGTTTATGCTGATACACTGAGTGATCTACAGTGGATGAAAGCAGTAGAAAATGGGGAAGACATCTCAAAGCTTAAGGTGAAAGGAAAGAGAAGGGATGCCCCTCTCTCTGAGAATAATGAATTGGGAAGCAGCATGAATGTGGTATCAGAATCTGGGAATGAAAATGGAGAAGAGGAGTCTAAGGCTGCGAGCAAGAAAGGCAGCGAAAGAGTTAGCAATGGTGCAATGTCAGAACCAAGAAGTGAAGTTAAAGGAGCGATACTGAAGTTCTCAGTTAAGGGGAAGAGGAAAGATCCGGTCCCTTCTACGAGCAATGAGGTGGGTGGAGTTGGTCATAAGAATGTCTCGATTGGTAGTGAAGACACGGGTAAAGAAGATGCCTATGGTCCAACCCCTAAGAGATTGAAGTTGGAACAAATCGAGAAACCAGACTCCAACAGTACGGAGGTGATGGGCTGGAACAGGCAGATCTTGACGTGGAAGACCCACAAGAAGAAGAGATCAAGCTATAATTCTCAAACGACTTCATCAGATTCTAAGGGGCAGAGTTCCGGTGGAAGAGGGAACGGATAGAACCGATTACCATCTTCCCTTTCCATATTTCTGATCAATTTGTCTGCCTCTGCATTACATACATAGATTCGATGCCCTTCGACCTACTGATTTGTGTTATGGCCTTCAGCTCCGGGGGGAAATGTTTCCTCAATTGCTGGGGCAATCTCTCCTGTGACTTCTGTTCATTGGAGCAAAATATAGATGAAATTGTATTTAGCAGCGATTAGAATGTGCTCTGTTCGATATCATCTGGAGATTAGGAAGTCGAGAGAACTAGAGAAGTTAGTTAGGGACGTGAAAGTACAAAACAACCATCGGGGGCTACGATTTTTTTATTGATCGAGCCAAGGATGAAGATGCCCGAGGAATTTGTATTAACTTATAGAAATGGATGATAATATGGGCACCGGTATCAGTTTGTTGGTTCTCAATGTTTTCCATTTTGGGTAACTGCTGGCACAAAACTGATTTCGCATTTGATTATCAGATATTCAAGTCGTCACGGATGTCAGTTTTTTTTTAAAAAATTACCTATGACGTGTCTTTTTTATGGATCAGTCACAACCATCGATTGTTATACATAGCATGTTATTTGAATAACCTTCGATGCTTGTTAGAGCACCTAGCCTAGAAAAATTGAAACCCGGTGTATTTCAATTTGGAAAATCATAGACAGGGTGGTTCATTTTTCTGTATTTATACTTGGCTGCAGAAAGGTTTTACTAAAAGTTCTCACCTTTATGTCTGGAACTCACACTCGTATGCGCAGGCTCAGCCCGAAAAATCCGAAGCCAAGTTGAACTTGGCCGGGCCAGGGTATCTGGAGATGCTTTTCTACAGAGGCACCTCGAGCCCGTGATGCTTAAGTATACCATTCTGGCCCTAGGAATCTAATAGAGACCCGAACGTCAAATACAGCACAGGCAACGAAATCGAAACAGGGCTAATCATTCTGTCCCTGTTACTGAATAGACCTATTATTTACTCAAGGATGGGATCATGGGTTGTGACCGGCTATGCCATGAATTTGTCAGTGCCTTAGACATTGAGTGGTCAAGGGATCTCCTGACGAGCGTGCTTTCTCTGTGTTCTTTCTTCAGAGGTTTGATTGTCATTCCCTTTGTCAAACCTCTGAGGTTGTTCAATAACCGAAGACAAATTGGAGATACTAGCTTCCCAAGTAGTACCGCATTGTATTTCTCCACTTGTCTTTGATCAGATCAACCTGAACGTAGAAGCTAGCCATCAGAATATAGTACAATCCTGCCAACAGAGAAGGACGAGTAATGATCATTTTTTTATGCATTATATTTCCTTTCTTTTGGAAATATGATGGTAACTGTTGAGGATAAAGCTTCCAATTTCCTGACCAAATCTATGATGTGGTCCTGTGGAAAAAGGAAAATATACATATGACAGTTAGGATGATCACACAGCAAAAACCATAACTTTCCTCCTAGATCTGCAACATTAAGATACATTTGCCTGTCCACAACAGCCTTCAATGTATCAGCTTCTTCCTCCAAGCTCCCATTTTCCTTGGCCTATGCTTCATTTTTGTTTACAATACCAACGTGGATTGATTTAAACGGTTCGTTGCTCGATGTCCTCGTGCAAGGTCTCGAGTGTGAACGAATAGAATTTATGATTTAGAGAGTTTTACTCTTTCTGGACTAACCCCGCTAGAAGTGGATTAGTTGGGATTCCGGATATCAGGATGCAAAAAAAGGTACAACGGTAATATCGTTCATCTCTTATAACTCTATTTACTATTTAGTGTATTCTCAATGTTATTAATAGGGAAAAACAACACTGTATGTCACTTTTTTTAAATCTTTTTCATGTTGCAACATAAAATGAAATTATTGATTTTTTTATTGGGCTTATACGGGCTCGGTCCATTTCCACTTAAAAATTCAAGCTTATAAGTGTTGGTATCCAAACCTCATATAAACTCATAGTTATTCTTTTATTTTTTTCATATGTGAGATTATAATTTCCAACACCTGCCCTCACATGCAATATGTGGTCTATTTCTATCTACACGTTGTTACGTGCCCTTAAACACCATCCCTCAATAACTGACCTCGAGTCGGGCTCATCTTCGTACTCAGGGGAGGGGGGACTAACACGAGACGCTCTTTTGGCTGCTCTCGATATTGGATCGGCATAGTGTGAGCCCACGTGGGCACGCGAAAGCGTAACCCACTTTGATACTGTATTGATTTTCCATTATATGGGCTTGGCCAATTTCCACTAAAAAACTCAAGCTTATAAGTGTTGGTACCCTAGCCTAATATAAACTCATCGTTATTCTTTCATTTTTTCCATGTGGAATTATAATTCCCAACAAAAATAATGCACCATCTGTCACCAAATTTTTTTTGTGTTGCGCCTAATATACGATAGTGGAAGACAATATGAACGAAAAGCAGAAAGGACACACGAAATTGATTACCCAGTTCGTCAGAAATTATGACTACGTCTGGGGGCACCGCCAAGCCAGGTATTTTACTATTTTGAGTTAAGGTTACAAGAGATTGAACACGAATGTAATTATCTCTTCATCTTCACAATCAACAAATAACCCATAGAATGACGGCGGCGCCAATCCTCGAACTCATCAAGTTCCAAGGCCAGTTGAAGCCATGCATAGCTTCAACTTCTCTAAGGTCACAGCCTTAGTTAACATGTCAGTAGGATTCTCGCTTCCACGAATCTTCATTAGTTGCAAAACCTTCTTTTCCAAGAGATGTCGAATGTAATGATACTTCAACTCAATGTGCTTCGTTCTCGAATGAAAAGCTGGATTCTTAGCTAAGAAAATAGCGCTCTGATTGTCGCTGTAAAGAATACTATTCTCCTGCTCTTTCCTCAGTTCACACAAGAAATTCTGAAGCCATATCATTTCTTTACTAGCCTCTGTCACTGCTATATACCTCGCTTCTGCAGTAGACAAAGCCACTGTCTTCTGCAACTTAGAAGCCCAAGAAACCGATGTACCACTAAAAGTAAACACGTACCCGGTAGTACTCTTCCTTTTATCAAGATCACCTGCCAAGTCAGCATCAACATAACCATTCAAAACCATGTTCTTGCCTTCGAAACATAGAGCCTTCTCTGTGGTACCTTGCAAGTATCTGAAGATCCACTTTACTGCTTCCCAATGCTACTTCCCTCGCGAGTTGGATCGCCGCTCTCGATCTGGAATCACAGTACTTCAGGCTCTATAACTCAACATTTTGACCCCACAACATTATGTCTATTTTTTTACCATACATTATGGTTTTTGATGGTAGAGCAGTTTTATAGGAACAAGAATTTGAGGGAACTAAAACAAATAAATCCCAATAAAATAATATAAAATTAAGAAAAAGTAAAATTCTCTCCCCCAGATTGAGGTCATCGGTTTTAGGGTTTTGCAGGAATAGGAATCTGAGGGAACTAAAACAAATAAATCAAAAGAAAATAATATAAAATTAAGAAAAAAGAAAATTAAGGGGGCATCGGAGACGGGGATGGAGGCGCCTCAGCCCCTTAAAATTGAGGACATCGGTGTGGTCTGAGCTGACCGACGGCTACGATCGGGGGGTTTGGTCACAATTTATGTGTGTCTTTTCAGCTATTTATGATTGATCATATAGAATGTAATATAGGTAACATATCATATTTAAAAAAAATATAATCTATGTTTTCTGAAAAGCAACATATTACATTGTATCTATATCAATTATGATCCGATTAGTTTTCTGAAAAGCAAATACGATCTTATGTGGTTAATTTTTCATAAAATATTTTAATTTTTAAATATAAAAAATTGTTTCAGTTAAAAATATAAAAAAAAATATTTTTGTTTTATTTTTCATTAAGTATTTTTTATTAAGTTCAAAAAAATAAAATATTGGGGGCAAAAGTTGAAAGAAAGAAAGTTGTGTGGTCACTATGTAATTAGGATCTCAAAATGATATAAAGTTTTCTAGCATTTGTCTTGCCAAACAAATTTCACTAAATTCATTAAGCATTTAATCCATTAAGTACTTCAAATTTTAGCACTTAATTTAAAGTCAAAGCAAATACATACTTAGTCTTATATATAATGGAATTAACAAAAAGGAAAAGTTGATCATGTTCTACACGGTACATTGTACGGGCTCCATGCCACATATGAAACATATATATGCATCGTGGCATGTCGAAACCCTGGGTTTGACAGCTCCTATAAAACAAAGTTTTCCATTAATCTGATTAGCGGTGTCATTTCTTGTCAAGCTCTGTGTATCCAGATTAGCAAGGCACCATAATTAACAATAACTAAGCGAGGGCATACAAAAGTTCCATACACATGGTACGTAGCATGACCGGGTGGGATTTTATGTTTGCTTGGACAAAATTGATTTTAGGACGTGAACAAATCTACAGTTAGTCAGTCCTCCAAATTTTTATTTATTCCAATTTGAACGTTATGCAGTGCTTCTGCAAGTATAGGACAAATTAAACACCCCCAACGATAAGGTTGGTTTATGAGGTGGGTTCACTTAATCTTATATAGAATAAAATTAAAAAAAGGGAAAAAGTTGATCATGTTTTACACTATGCATTGTCCAAGGTCCATGCCTAATATGTATAATATACATCTATATGTATATATATGAAAGCAAGAACATATCGGGCCCAATCTGATTGGTTAAGAGCACTCCATTTCTAAATAGAATTTTCTCAATTTTTATTTTTTTTAAAAAATAAATTTTAATTTTTTTAAAAAATATATAGATATAGATTTGTGGGACAATTTTTTATTTTCTGAAAAAAACATCTATCTGTATATATATGAAAGCAAGAACATAATGGGCCCAATCTGATTGGTTAAGAGCACTCCATTTCTAAATATAATTTTCTCAATTTTTTTTTAAAAATATATAGATATAGATTTGTGGGACAATTCTTTATTTTCTAAAAAAAAACATCTATCTGTATATATATGAAAGCAAGAACATAATGGGCCCGATCTAATTGGTTAAGAGCATTCCATTTCTAAATAGAATTTTCTCAATTTTTTTTATTTAAAAAAAAGAAATTTTAGTTTTTAAAAAAAATATATAGATATAGATTTGTGGGACAATTCTTTATTTTCTAAATTTTTTAACTTCCTTTATTTTTTAAATTTTATTTTTAAAAGATATAAATATAGATTTATGGGACCGGTCATTATTTTCTGGGGTTTTTAAGCTTTTCTTAAATTTTTCTAAAATTTTAAATCATATAGATATAGATTTATGGGACTTCTTATTTATTTTTATTTTTTTAATTATAAGTATTTTATGAGAAGATATAGATAAAACAAATTATGTAATTTGCTTTTAAAAAACTTAGATTACATTTTCATAAATATAGTGTGTCATACATTTACTTTTCAAAAAGCAAATCATATCATTTTGTTTATAGCTATAGTTATGATTTATTATTTATATTATATTATGTATGGTATATTATATAGTGAAGGTACCACAATAAATTGTGACCAATCCGCCTCTGAAAAAATATTGTTACCATCACAGTTTTTCAACTTTCCGCGCACATGTACGGGGGTTCATTTCAATACTTCTATAATTAGACTCATGAATATGAGTTTTTCAACTTTTTGCTTTTTTTCAATTACAGATAAACTTTTGCAGAATTTTTGGGTCCTTCAATTTCACTTGTCTGTAGAAGAAAATATGTAACGCCTTATGAATCGTGACTATATTAAAGCCGCAAAAATAATCTTGCCATGATTGGATTTTTTAAAAAAAAGTTTTTATACATAATCTTGACAATATTTGATTTTTCATGACTTCTATTAAGTTCTCTTCTTCAATAAATAAAAAATTGAGGGCTTTAAAAAAGGAGAGTCGTGGAGCTTTATCAAAAGTACGCCCTGGCTTTTATATATTTATATAAATTTTTCCTTTATCTTGTTCGTAAAGTTAAATTACCATTGGTATTATATATCTAATAGTATACTGTTAGTAATTGTAAATTACTATCTTTCCGGTGTGCAAGTATAAATCACTATTTTCAACAATTCATAGCAAATATTTTTATATAATAAAATTAGTAAAGAAAATGATCACATTTTACTGCGTGCGTTGCACGAGCTCTGTGACTAGTATATATATATATATATATATGTATGTATGTATGTATGTATATGTGGCATAT
The DNA here is from genome assembly GCF_007655135.1 of Punica granatum. Taxonomy (NCBI): domain Eukaryota; kingdom Viridiplantae; phylum Streptophyta; class Magnoliopsida; order Myrtales; family Lythraceae; genus Punica; species Punica granatum. Next base: position 33,704,062 of record NC_045128.1, read on the forward strand.
ATGAATTGTGGTGCATGTCAAAATGCCGTTTTTCAGATCTCCTTCTATAAAACAAAGTTTTCCTTTGATTCAATTAGCAACGTCATTTCCTGTTAGGCTCTATGTATCCAGATCAGCAAGGCACCATAATCAACAATAACTGATCGAGAGCCCAAAAAGTTGCACACACAGTAGCTTGACCGGGTGGCATTTTATGTTTGCTTGGACAAAATTGATTATAGGTCGTGAACAAGTCTATAGTTACTTAGTCCTCCAAATTTTTCTTTCAATTTGAACATTATGCAGTGCTTCTTCAAGTTTAGCAGGATAAGGTTCATTTATGGGGTTCATAATTCCTTCCACCCCACAAGACGCGGAGGTTGGTGAGAATCATCAAAAGAAGAATTAAGGATTGACGTGTGATGGCTGGCAAAGACTTATTGGGACTGATGCATAAGTACCAACTAATTAACATAAAGAAGACTAGACCTTAAGAAGTCTTTCCTTCTTGGATGCTGGTGACTGACTTAATGCTGTAACATTAGAAGGTTACTTCTACGAAGGTTCACCAGTAGCGGTAATTTAACTTGTCAAATAGCGAGCGACTCAAACTTGTGATGCCACAGTTTCATACAAAGTAAATATCGAACAAAGTCGTCTCTGAATAAGGGCATATATATATTTCCCGATGCGGTTGGCTCGTAACATTATCCCAATGGCTTCATCCAGTACTGCCTCCATGATTTTCTTGTCATTCGTGCTCTTTGTCTTTCTGACGTTTGAGCGCGCCTCATGTGGCGTTGCTTTCACAAATGCCACTTGCATCGAGAGGGAGAGGGAAGCTCTTCTCAAATTTAAGCGAGGCCTCATCGACGACTCCAATCTCCTGTCATCATGGGTTGGAGATGACTGCTGTTCGTGGAAGGGAGTCAGATGCAGCAAATGGACGGGCCGTGTCCTCAAGCTCGACCTTTGAAGTCCATGTGTTGTGTCCTTCGAAAATGAACAATGAATAGAAAGACCCGGTATATATATATATATATATATATATATGGTGAAAATATGCGATCAAAAATTACGAGTCGAAAATGTGGGAGAAAAAGTTACGAGGGTATATGGGCATTTTTGAAAAAATGAAAATTGGAGAAACCTATCATACTTTTATATGTAATATAGATATATTAAAATAAATATATTTTATATTTCTTCAATATATATGGTCGCACATGGGCCTCTTTATGATCGTAAAAAGTATATTAATATAAATATTACTTCTGATAACATAAGGTTGCGTGGACAATCTTTAATAAAATTATTTTAGCGTTTTTTTGAATTTATAAAATTGAATGAATATTTTTTTGGAAAGATTATAACAAAATACTTTTGAACCATTTTAAGAAGATTTTGTTGTTTGCATAATATTTTATAATCTTGAATTTTTATTTGAGATAAAATACTTTTGAATATATGGTTGCACATGCGATCTTCAGTATAGTTTTTTACTTATTTTATTAGTGAAATTTGATTAACATCAATTTTGTTATATATATATATAATATTTTTATTGAAAATTATGATTTATATCAATTTAATGCATATGATATATAATAAAATTGAGAAAAACAGTAAAGGACCTGTTGGAAATACCGTCCAAAATTACCAATGGAACATATCCGTTGGAAAATTCCAGCAGCAATTTACATAATTCTTGTAATTTTTTTTGGTAGAATAATTATTGTAGTTTTATCTCATGTAATGCATGAGTTCTACGACTAATATATATATATGTGAAAGCAAAGATATGGTTAGTGCGATTAAATGGCCACAGAATGCTCAAGATGACCATTAGGAATTTTCTAATTTTTCTAATTTTTAATTTTTAATTATTTGGTAATTTTAAAGTTTAAAAAAATATAAGACTCATGAGATGCGATAATTTTCTGAATATATTGATTCGATTTTTTATACAAGATGTCTTCACTATGTCTTTTCATATTTTTTGGACCGGTCGTTAATTTTTTGGATTGATCTGCAAAAGATTTTGACTTATCTATCTATTATCTATACTACTTGAAAAAGGAGAAGGAACCCCTTTGTCTAACTTTCAACTTTCATTTTTACCCTTGAAGTTTATGTTCTAATTTTTTAATTACCATTAGATTGAGGGCATGATTGTAACTTCCATAAGATAACTACCCATTTTCTCCACTTTTCTCTCCCTCTTTCACCCTTTCCTCTCTCTTTCTCTTCCCTCTCCAAATCAAATCAACCGTGGCCTTTTATATCTATAAAAAGGTTTTAATAATAGTTTTATTATTACTATTTTTAAAAATAAAGGATCCTTGGATGGATGTAACTGAAGCTAAGAAAATAGAAAATAATCGAGTATGTATATCAAATGGCAAAATTAATACCAAAAGTTAGCATATAAATGAGATTTTCATAAATTTGTTTTTAAATTATAGCACAGTACGCGCAAGTCATCATCTAATTATTGTATATGTGAGAAGGAAGTTAAGTTGTTCAACTTTCCTTCTCCAAGAATTATCCAGCAAAAATAAAATTACGAAATTAATAACCGTTATATTAGTAGAAAGTTTTGGGTAAATGAGAAATTTCAGACTTTTTTCAACTACCAATTGTTAACTCTCCCTTAATTTTCTCCCATTCCTCTGGCCTCTCTCTCCTCCCTCATTCACGTTCCCTCTCTCTTTTCCTTCATCTCGCTAATGCATTTATTTCTTTTTTTTAAAAAAATTTCTTTATTAATTTCATTAATTGAAAATTTTTAATTAGTAATTCTATAACATTTTTTTATGAATAAATAAGGCTATTACATTTATTGTATATATTTGAAGTGATCACAAAAAATGTTTAATAAACACGGCTCGTAGCGTGGGTACCTTTCTGGTTTTCTTTTAAATCAAATAATTTGTATGCTCAGATTACTCAGTGAAATTTTCTCCATTTTTTTTAATTTTTATGAATAAATCTAAATGTTTTTATTTTGACAGTTATGAATTTTAATCTTAAAATAAATAATTCTGATGAAATATGGTTATTCGCAAAATAATTTTTTATATATTCTATAATATTTTTAGTATATATTTTGTAAAATTTGGAAGCCTGTTTTGAATTTTAATTTTTCAAACATTTAATTTTAAATTTTAATACACTATGCTAAGATTTAACATCCGTATATAAATATTTTGTATGATTTGTTAACTGCATATATAACCATATTATATATCCGAAATAATACTCTGATTGTGACCAGTGTCATCGTTAGAAAATCTAACAGAAGAAAAAGTGAAAGTAAGTTTATTACATATGGTAATTTTTGTTCATTTCAAATCCGATAAGTGCATCAATTACTAACATATTAAATTACTGTTTTTTCTTATCTTCTTTAATATAGTTTTTTTTTTCTTTCAAGTCAGTTGCTATTAGTCATATATCTAACAATATATTATTATAAATTATATAAATTACAATTTAAAACACTCGATCTTATATAGAATAGAATTAACAAAAAGGAAAAGTTGATCATATTCTAGACCGTGCATTGTACAAACTCCATGCCTAATAAGGTTGATTTGTGGGGTTCACAATTCCTTCCACCCCACAAGACACGGAGTTTGGGGAGAATCGTCAAAAAGAAGAAAAGGGATCGATGTGAAGACATTCTCTGCAACACAACATAAAGAAGACTAGACCTTAAGAAGTCTTTCCTTCTTGGATGCTAGCGATTGACCTAATGCTGTAACATTAGAAGGTTCCTTCTATGAAGTTTCACCTGTAGTGGTAATCTAACTTGTGATGCCACAGTTTCATGCAAAGTAAATATCGAACAAAGTCGTCGCTGAATATGGGCATATATATATATATATATATATATATATATTTCCTGATGCGGTTGGCTCATAACATTATCCCAATGGCGGCTTCATCCAGTACTGCCTCTATGATTTTCTTGTCATTTGCGCTTCTTGTCTTTTCAACATTTGCGCGCACTTCATGTGCTGCTACTTTCACAAATGCCACTTGCATCGAGAGGGAGAGGGAAGCTCTTCTCGAATTTAAGCGAGGCCTCATCGACAACTCCAATCTCCTGTCATCATGGGTTGGAGATGACTGCTGTTCGTGGAAGGGAGTCAGATGCAGCAAACGGACGGGCCGTGTCCTGAAGCTCGACCTTCGAAGTCCATGTGTTGTGTCCTTCTACTTCGATGATGAACCGCTCAAACCAGTATTGGAGCAGGGGAACTGCAGTTTGACAGGTCACATACATCCTTCTCTAATGGAGCTGCAGCATTTGAATTACCTCGACCTGAGCTGGAACAACTATTCATACACAAAAATTCCAGAGTTCCTAGGCTCACTCTCTAATTTGGTGTATCTTAACCTCTCCAATGCATGCTTCGCCTTTGGTGACATTCCCCTTCACCTCGGGAACCTCTCCAATCTGCAGTATCTTGATCTCAATATTCAATATTTAAGGGGTTATGCAACAGTTAATAACCTTGAATGGTTATCAGGTCTTCCTTCCTTGAAACACCTCGACTTGTCTGGCATCTCCGTTAGGAATGCCCAAGGCTGGTTGCAGTCAATGTCCATGCTTTCTTCTCTTCAATTCTTGGGATTAGCATTCTGTTCTCTTCCAAAGGTTGACCCAGCAGCCTTGCAAGTGAATTTCAGTACTTCACTGGAGTTTCTTGATCTGAGTTATAATAATTTAGGCTCCGTCATTCCTAATTGGTTGCTCAATTTAAGCTCCATCAGACACCTCGATCTCTCCTCTAGTTTTGCTGAAGTAGCCGTCTCCTTTCCCACTGAAGGAGCCGTCTCCTTTCCCACTGAGATCATCAATAATAACAAACAGCTCGCCTTCCTTGATCTCGGATATAATTCCATGAGAGGTGAGCTGCCGAAGAATCTCAGCAATCTCTGCCACCTGTTTGCGTTGACATTGGCAGGTAACGACTTGACTGGAGATATTTCTGCTGCATTAGGCAATCCTTTCAGCTGCTGATCTCAACAGCTTTCAAATCATAGGTGATTTTGTTCAACATTTCAGTGGTTTTCCAACAGTCAATAACCTTGAATGGTTATCAGGTCTTCCTTCCTTGAAACACCTCGACTTGTCTGGCATCTCCGTTAGGAATGCCCAAGGCTGGTTGCAGTCAATGTCCATGCTTTCTTCTCTTCAATTCTTGGGATTAGCTCGCTGTTACCTTCCAAAGGTTGACCCAGCAGCCTTGCAAGTGAATTTCACCTCTCTCGAGTTCCTTGATCTGAGTGGTAATAATTTAGGCATAGGCTCCGTCATCCCTAATTGGTTGCTCAATTTAAGCTCCATCACACACCTCGATCTCTCCTCTAGTTTTGCTGGAGGAGCCATCTCCTTTAGTATTGAAGGAGCCGTCTCCTTTCCCACTGAGATCATCAATAATAACAAACAGCTCGCCTTCCTTGGTCTTGAATATAATTCCATGAGAGGTGAGCTGCCGAAGAATCTCAGCAATCTCTGCCACCTGTTTGCGTTGAAATTGGCAGGTAACGGCTTGACTGGAGATATTTCTGCTGCATTAGGCAATCCTTTCAGCTGCCTCCAGAATACGTTGAGATATTTAGATCTCGCGGAGAATAAAATCAGTCGTTTGGGGGATGAAATTGGGTACTTCAAGAATTTAGAGTATATTGACCTTTCGAGAAACTCAGTCGAGGGTCCAATTCCAGTGTCTCTGCCTCAGCTATCCTCTTTGAAGTACTTGTATCTCGGGTTCAACAAATTGACGGGTAGAATCCCAGAAAGCATCGGCCAGCTATCGATCCTAGAGTATATTGACCTTTCGAGAAACTCAATCGAGGGTCCAATTCCAGTGTCTCTGCCTCTGCTATCCTCTTTAAGGCACTTGTATCTCGGGTACAACAAATTGACCGGTATAATCCCAACAAGCATCGGCCAAATGTCGAACCTAGAATTTATTGAACTTTTGGGAAACTCAATTGAGGGTCCAATTCCAGTGTCTCTACCTCAGCTATCCTCTTTGAAGTCCTTGGATCTCGGGAACAACAAATTGACGGGTAGAATCCCAAAAAGCATCGGCCAAATGTCGAACCTAGAGTATATTGCCCTTTCGGGAAACTCAATTGAGGGTCCAATTCCAGAGTCTCTGCCTCAGCTATCCTCTTTGAAGCACTTGTATCTCGGGTACAACAAATTGACGGGTAGAATCCTAGAAAGCATCGGACAGATGTCGAATCTAGTTGAATTAGACTTGTCCAACAATCTCTTGAAAGGAGTGGTGACCGAACTTCACTTGGCTAATCTCACGAGCTTGACTGCGTTGGACATTTCGTCAAATGAGTTGGCGGTCAAGATTAACCCAAAAGTGGTTGCTCCATTTCAAGCTAGTACTATTCGCATGTCAAACTGCAAAGTTGGGCCTCAATTTCCCACATGGCTTCGAGCACAAAGGAACATTCGCGTCTTGGATTTGTCCAATGCAAGCATATCAGGTATCATCCCTGATTGGTTTTACAACATCTCTTTTAACATCGAGACCCTGTATCTGTCTAGCAATGAGTTGAGTGGAGAAATTTCTTTGTGCAATATGAAGTCCTTAAAAGGCTTTGACCTCTCAAATAACAAACTGTTCGGGACACTCCCAGAGTGTTGGAAACGTTTAGGTCAACTGCAAGCAATAAACTTGGGGAATAACCTGTTCAGTGGCCAGGTTGCAACATCCTTATGCTCTATAACAGAGCTGTCCTTTCTGGGGCTACAAGGCAATGCCTTCAGTGGGAGTATCCCCAAATGTTTAAGCACTATGACTAATCTTGAGATACTTGATCTGGGTCGAAATAAATTGGCTGGTCGAATCCCCTCTTGGATTGGTCGCATGGTTCAGCCAAGGGTGTTGAATCTTGAGTTTAATTCCTTCTATGGGGAGATTCCTATGAGCATATGCAAACTTGGAGACCTTCGAGTTTTAAACCTTGCGCACAACAACCTCTCTGGAAGCATCCCCCTTTGCTTTGGCTACTTAACCACCTTGTCCGACCCAAACTCTAGCGTGGACGACCCTTATTGGTTTGGAGTTGAGGTCCAAATGAAGAGCATAACCCGAGTATACACCAGTGCACTCCGGTATCTATTCTCCATTGACCTTTCAAATAACAGATTAAACGGAGATATTCCGGCTGGGTTGACACGGCTCTGCAACCTTGAAAATCTGAACCTGTCACAGAATGATCTATGGGGAGGAATCCCTCCAAAGATTGCCAATCTGAAGAAGCTGGAGTCCCTTGATTTGTCCATCAACCAACTCTCAGGCCCCATACCACAGAGCTTATCCGAATTAGACTCCCTGGGTTACCTGAACCTGTCGTTTAATCAATTGTCTGGTCCCATTCCCTCTAGTGCCCATCTGAGTACATTTACAAATGAATCATATCTCGGGAATGATGCGCTATGCGGGCCTCCACTTTCAAAGAATTGCTCAGGAGATCATGGTCAATCTGACGATATTCACAAACACCATGGTGATGATTCTGCTGGTAAAGACGAGTCCTATGCCCGTTGGTTATATTCAGGCATGGCACCAGGCTTTGCCACGGGATTCTTGGGAGTTTGTTGCTCATTATACTTCAAGCATTCTTGGAGGCGATCCTTCTTTCTTTGGTCGGACAAAATTATCACCGAATTGCTTGTGATGGTAGAGATTAAGCTGCAAAAAGTTTCCCGAAAATGCAAAATGAACCCAATCAGGTGAGTCTTTGCCTCTCCATCACTCCCTCCACCCCATTCCCAAATCCTTAGCAGTTATGTTCTTATACCGGCCCCTCGGTGCATGTTGCAGGTGACAACTGACAAGATCCAACAATGAGAAGCACTTGCAACGATAGCTATTGCAAAGGTACCTCCAGGCACTGCTTTTTTTTTTTTTTAAATCCTTTTCCGTTTGCTGGTTATAAACTTTTCTTATTGATGGCTTTCTCATTGGGGGCTTTTTCTGCTTCAATAAACCTTTAAAATGTCACCCTCATGGCTTCTTAGTTTAGCTCAACTATAAAGTTTGAAGTCCTTCCTGTTTGAAGTTTGAAATATTATCAATTCCGGAAAAATCACAGTGAAGCCCCCGTGGTCTAAAACCAAGCTATTATTGCATTATATGTTTGGTTTAAGACTAAGTTTAAGACTCGCACTGATACTTAGTTTATGAGTTATTGCAGATGCTTGACCATATATTAAAAGCATCCATAGTTAATTATTCATGATGTAGATCTGGGTAATGTGCATTAAGATTGGAATTTCATCATTTTAAAAGCTTGCATTGTCCATTATCTCAGAGTCTCAACTGATCCCAGGGGCCTTTGGGCATAAAGACAATTGTAACCGTAGACATGTTTTCTTCTTTACATGGGAGCACTAAGAGCTTAAGATATTTTCAGTCCCCTGAAAGGTGCTCACTATTGACATCTCATGTCCGATATTCAGCAATAAAATGAAGTCCAAAGTGAAGAGACGGTTCATCTAGGAAGACTCCGGCAATTGCACTGTGGGCTAATCATCATGATATAATGTCTAGGATCTTCTGTATAAGGGAGCAAGTGAGGGCTTCTCTTGGGTTTCATCAACAAAAAAGCTTTTATGTTCTTTGTATTTTTGTTAATCAGCCGTCAAGTCGCTGCAGTTGTCATCTTTTGTAATCAGTTAAGCCAAGAACTTTGTATGAGAAGCAATTTCTGGTTACTTAAAAGAACAGATGACGAATGACTACATAACAAAGACGCAGTGCCCAATAGCCAAGGCTTGGGCAGTCCTCTCTTTCTCAGCTTTTGTATATATCTCAGTTGCAGAAAGAGCCTCGACCATGGGTTGTGATCAGCCACACCATGAATTTGTTAGTGCCTTGGACATTGAGTGGTCAGATGAGCTTCTGATGAGTGCGCTTTCTCTGGATTCTTTCTTCAGAGGTTTGATTGTGCTTTCCTTCATCAAACCTCCGAGGTGCTTCATTAACCAAAGATACCAGCTTCTTAAGTAATTACTGCATCATACTCCTCCACTTTGTCTTTCAGATCAACCAGAACACAAGCTTGTCATCATAATACAGTACAATTCCAACCAACAGAGAAGTACGAGTATCAACCCTTTCCACATGCATCATATTTTCTTTCTTCGAAAATACGATAGTAAGTGTTGAGGATAAGCTTCCAATTTCCTGACCGAACCTATGTTATGAAAAAGGAAAATATACATATGATAGGGAGGATGATCGCACAGGAAGCAAGATAATTATCTCCTCGATCTGCAACATTAAGATACATTTACCTGCCCACACCAGCCTTCAGAGTATCTTCTTCCTTCAAGCTCCACATCTTCCTAGGCCAACGTTTAGAAACATTTTTGTGTTCAACCTTCCTTAATGGGGAAACAACTATTCCCTTAGGGGTATGATGTTGTGGTCGATCCTTTTGCCTCAGGGTAGTCATCCCACTATAAAAATAGTCAGATTAAAAAACATACCCGGAACACAACTTTGTTATTTTATTTTTAAAGATGACATGAAAGGGAGAATTACAGTTGGGTAACAACTTCGCAGTAAACAAAAGGATAACAGAAGATGCGATAATGCCATAGGTTACCCAAGTAAAGAGCAATACAAAAGAACTCGTGCAAAGATTGACCGATGCTGCTTATGGACCTAACACCAAGATAAAATGGACTGGTGCTGCTAGGCTACTGAGATGAAAGGAACAAGACATTTCTCTTCCCATACAATAACATAATTACACTTAATTAAAGCCGCAATACTAAATAAAACACCGGCAAAACATCCATGAAAATTGAGTGATACGCAAGATATTTAGTTTTGAGTCAGGTAAATATTTGACCATCATAAGGAGTTATCTGACGCGTTTGGTTGGAGCTATTCTTTTCCAACGGGTTGAGTCCATGTAGGACGATCGGAGGGCCACAATGCTGAGCCTCACAATTCCCCAACCTTGACGGAGCAGCATCAGTAGCATTCTTATCCACAAATGGCTCAGTTGCACTAACATCTTTCCCAATCTGATCTCGTGGCATAGGCTTGGGATTTGGAGCCGTATCAGAGCCATCAGGCACCAGAGATGCTGCCACTCGCATTGCCTCGGGGATAGGATCCTTAATTGCTACTTGCAGCTTCGAAGAACTTAATTTGAATGCCTAACATAGGAGTAGGCAGACAACCAAACCTGGCGATTGAACCGATAGTTGCTTGGAGCAGATGGCAAAGGAGGTCGGGTCCATTCATTTTGTAGAATGCACAGTCAGTATTATAAGCCGGTCGATTGGTTGTTTCTCTTGTCAGGATTTATGCTAATCCTTTAAGCATCTCAACTTTCAAGCACGGCGGTCCAAATATCCCACTTATAGTAGGGGAACGAAGGAGTTCTACTTTGCCTTTTTCTGAAGAATCTGGTCACGAAGCAAAGCAAGTCACCATTCCAATATCCGTAATCTCGACTCGAGGGCAATCAGTGTCAGTAAAGATATATTACAAGATTATTACACAATATGGTCATTTACAATGCCCTGCAAACAATTTATTCTAGGCCATCAACATTATTATGTTATGTCTCATTGAAAGATCACACAAAATAATAATTTTTATTAGACGTCCGTAATAATCTCTTTGCTGCTGCCACCATCAATCTCTTTGCCCGCCTCTGATAAAAATTATTAATAATAATTTTTGTCATCAAATTTTTGAGTTAATATAATCTACAAAAGATTTTGATCTATCATCAAATCAAACAGTGTGTAGGCTCAGATTAATCGATGAAATTTTCTCTATCCTTAAGTTTTTATAAAAAAATTAATCTAGATTTTTTAAGGTTTTTAATTTTTATAATTTAATAATTACAATTTTTAAAATTTTTAATGTTAAATAAATATTTTTGATAAATTTTGGTTATTCACAAGATAACTTTTAGAATATTTGTAATATTTTTGGTATAATATTTTGTGAAATTTGTAAGATTTTTTGAAATTTTAGTTTTCCAGACTTTTAATTTTAGAATTTTAATGCATTAAGCTACGATGTAATATCTGTATATAATATTTTGTATGATTTATTAACTGCATCCATCACCATATTATATAAGATTTTTTTGGGTGAATGTATTTTTGGTACATTTCAAATCAATAAATGTACCAATTACTAACATGTTATTAAATTAATTAAAGAGCATATAGTTAATTGGCGCATACCCTCACCTGGTAATCAAGAGGTTGTAGATTCAATACTCGATGTGAGACTATCATTGTCCTTTTATTACTTGTTAAGAAATTTATTTCATAATCTCCCCTATAATTGAAAAATATATCATTAAATTACATTTTTATCTTCTTTAGTATAATATTTTTCTTTTTTAGTCATTAATTACAAATTATGATTTTCAATAATTAAAAACACATAATCTTATATAAAATTGAAATTTTATGAATAGCTTGCCCTTGTTAACACTATAATAATACCCTCACAATCAACCACTACCAACTGCCACCTGTACGCGATCGAGTGGATTTCAGTTCCTTAGGGCTGGACCACCCGTACTTTACTCTTCGATCGATCACGTTCATGCTTCCGGAAGTTTAAGACGGACAGACTTCCAATTAACCCACAGACACGGAGTTGGAAGAAAAGAATCATCGAAAGAAGACTTTATTAGACCCCCGAGAAGAAGTCTGTCCTTCTTGGCTGCTAGTGATGATTGACTTCATGCCGTGAACTTGAAGTCGGGGACGGTACGTACTATATCAAACAATGGCACTTTTGCCTACGAAAAAGTGTTACAGATATTTTAAGTCATCATGTGACAATTTCAGACGAAGTTCATTATCAAACAAACTGTCATCTTTGATTTTCATCGCATATCCCAATGGAGGCTTCATCCAGTACTGCCTCCATGATTTTCGTGTCATTCGTGCTTTTGGTCCTTGCGAAATTCGAGAGCGCTTCAAGTGTTGTTGCTTTCACAAATGCCACTTGCATCAAGAGGGAGAGGGAAGCTCTTCTCGAATTCAAGCACAGCCTCATCGACAACTCCAATCTCCTGTCATCATGGGTTGGAGATGACTGCTGTTCGTGGAAGGGAGTCAGATGCAGCAAATGGACGGGCGGCGTCCTGAAGCTCGACTTTCGAAGTGCATGTGTTAAATCACAAAACTGGTTTCAGTTATATTTTTCCTTGCACAGAAATGCCCTAAGTTATTGTCGATAAGTTCCTGCTGGAAGTTCTTTTTTGGCTAACTCGACATAATTGCAGGATCTGGAAAATCAAAGAGCCTGCAGAACTTGTCCATGCAACTCAGGAAGTGCTGTAACCATCCTTACCTCTTCGTGGGAGAGTACAACATGTGGCGCAAGGATGAGATTGTAAGAGCGACAGGAAAGTTTGAGCTGCTTGATCGCTTGCTCCCCAAGCTACGCAGGGCTGGGCACAGGGTCCTTCTATTCTCCCAGATGACCCGTCTCATTGACATTCTTGAAGTTTATCTTCAACTTCATGATTTCAAGTATCTCAGACGTGATGGTTCAACGAAAACCGAGGAAAGATGCCGCATGCTGAGTCAGTTCAATGCCCCCGATTCACCTTACTTCATGTTTCTTCTGAGCACTCGTGCTGGCAGGCTAGGTTTGAATTTGCAGACAGCGGACACAGTAATAATTTTCGATAGTGATTGGAATCCTCAAATGGATCAGCAGGCAGAGGATTGGGCCCACCGGATTGGGCAGAAGAAGGAAGTCAGTTTTTGTGTTGGTTAGCATTGGGTCAATTGAAGAGGTAATACTGGAGCGGGCAAAGCAGAAAATGGGTATTGATGCCAAGGTCATTCAAGCAGGACTCTTTAATACTACTTCCACAGGTTTGTTTTCTGCTTTGTGCTTACTTTTAGTACTTTCTTTTAGTACTTTCTTTTATGCCTGTATCGATTTATCTTTGGTGTCTTCTCATTTTCTTATGTCCAATCTGTCTTTTGCAGCTCGGGACAGAAGAGAGATGTTAGAAGAGATAATGCGAAAGGGCACGAGATCACTGGGAACTGATGTCCCGAGTGAAAGAGAAATCAATCGCCTTGCTGCCCGATCAGATCAAGAGTTTTGGCTCTTCGAGAAGATGGATGAAGAGAGAAGGCAGAACGAGAACTACATTGCCCGCCTTATGGAAGATCATGAAGTGCTTGAATGGGCTTAGGCCGCACCAGATTCAAAGGAAGCCAAGTCCAAAGGTTTCGATATCAGTGGAATCACTGGAAAAAGAAAAAGAAAAGAGGTTGTTTATGCTGATACACTGAGTGATCTACAGTGGATGAAAGCAGTAGAAAATGGGGAAGACATCTCAAAGCTTAAGGTGAAAGGAAAGAGAAGGGATGCCCCTCTCTCTGAGAATAATGAATTGGGAAGCAGCATGAATGTGGTATCAGAATCTGGGAATGAAAATGGAGAAGAGGAGTCTAAGGCTGCGAGCAAGAAAGGCAGCGAAAGAGTTAGCAATGGTGCAATGTCAGAACCAAGAAGTGAAGTTAAAGGAGCGATACTGAAGTTCTCAGTTAAGGGGAAGAGGAAAGATCCGGTCCCTTCTACGAGCAATGAGGTGGGTGGAGTTGGTCATAAGAATGTCTCGATTGGTAGTGAAGACACGGGTAAAGAAGATGCCTATGGTCCAACCCCTAAGAGATTGAAGTTGGAACAAATCGAGAAACCAGACTCCAACAGTACGGAGGTGATGGGCTGGAACAGGCAGATCTTGACGTGGAAGACCCACAAGAAGAAGAGATCAAGCTATAATTCTCAAACGACTTCATCAGATTCTAAGGGGCAGAGTTCCGGTGGAAGAGGGAACGGATAGAACCGATTACCATCTTCCCTTTCCATATTTCTGATCAATTTGTCTGCCTCTGCATTACATACATAGATTCGATGCCCTTCGACCTACTGATTTGTGTTATGGCCTTCAGCTCCGGGGGGAAATGTTTCCTCAATTGCTGGGGCAATCTCTCCTGTGACTTCTGTTCATTGGAGCAAAATATAGATGAAATTGTATTTAGCAGCGATTAGAATGTGCTCTGTTCGATATCATCTGGAGATTAGGAAGTCGAGAGAACTAGAGAAGTTAGTTAGGGACGTGAAAGTACAAAACAACCATCGGGGGCTACGATTTTTTTATTGATCGAGCCAAGGATGAAGATGCCCGAGGAATTTGTATTAACTTATAGAAATGGATGATAATATGGGCACCGGTATCAGTTTGTTGGTTCTCAATGTTTTCCATTTTGGGTAACTGCTGGCACAAAACTGATTTCGCATTTGATTATCAGATATTCAAGTCGTCACGGATGTCAGTTTTTTTTTAAAAAATTACCTATGACGTGTCTTTTTTATGGATCAGTCACAACCATCGATTGTTATACATAGCATGTTATTTGAATAACCTTCGATGCTTGTTAGAGCACCTAGCCTAGAAAAATTGAAACCCGGTGTATTTCAATTTGGAAAATCATAGACAGGGTGGTTCATTTTTCTGTATTTATACTTGGCTGCAGAAAGGTTTTACTAAAAGTTCTCACCTTTATGTCTGGAACTCACACTCGTATGCGCAGGCTCAGCCCGAAAAATCCGAAGCCAAGTTGAACTTGGCCGGGCCAGGGTATCTGGAGATGCTTTTCTACAGAGGCACCTCGAGCCCGTGATGCTTAAGTATACCATTCTGGCCCTAGGAATCTAATAGAGACCCGAACGTCAAATACAGCACAGGCAACGAAATCGAAACAGGGCTAATCATTCTGTCCCTGTTACTGAATAGACCTATTATTTACTCAAGGATGGGATCATGGGTTGTGACCGGCTATGCCATGAATTTGTCAGTGCCTTAGACATTGAGTGGTCAAGGGATCTCCTGACGAGCGTGCTTTCTCTGTGTTCTTTCTTCAGAGGTTTGATTGTCATTCCCTTTGTCAAACCTCTGAGGTTGTTCAATAACCGAAGACAAATTGGAGATACTAGCTTCCCAAGTAGTACCGCATTGTATTTCTCCACTTGTCTTTGATCAGATCAACCTGAACGTAGAAGCTAGCCATCAGAATATAGTACAATCCTGCCAACAGAGAAGGACGAGTAATGATCATTTTTTTATGCATTATATTTCCTTTCTTTTGGAAATATGATGGTAACTGTTGAGGATAAAGCTTCCAATTTCCTGACCAAATCTATGATGTGGTCCTGTGGAAAAAGGAAAATATACATATGACAGTTAGGATGATCACACAGCAAAAACCATAACTTTCCTCCTAGATCTGCAACATTAAGATACATTTGCCTGTCCACAACAGCCTTCAATGTATCAGCTTCTTCCTCCAAGCTCCCATTTTCCTTGGCCTATGCTTCATTTTTGTTTACAATACCAACGTGGATTGATTTAAACGGTTCGTTGCTCGATGTCCTCGTGCAAGGTCTCGAGTGTGAACGAATAGAATTTATGATTTAGAGAGTTTTACTCTTTCTGGACTAACCCCGCTAGAAGTGGATTAGTTGGGATTCCGGATATCAGGATGCAAAAAAAGGTACAACGGTAATATCGTTCATCTCTTATAACTCTATTTACTATTTAGTGTATTCTCAATGTTATTAATAGGGAAAAACAACACTGTATGTCACTTTTTTTAAATCTTTTTCATGTTGCAACATAAAATGAAATTATTGATTTTTTTATTGGGCTTATACGGGCTCGGTCCATTTCCACTTAAAAATTCAAGCTTATAAGTGTTGGTATCCAAACCTCATATAAACTCATAGTTATTCTTTTATTTTTTTCATATGTGAGATTATAATTTCCAACACCTGCCCTCACATGCAATATGTGGTCTATTTCTATCTACACGTTGTTACGTGCCCTTAAACACCATCCCTCAATAACTGACCTCGAGTCGGGCTCATCTTCGTACTCAGGGGAGGGGGGACTAACACGAGACGCTCTTTTGGCTGCTCTCGATATTGGATCGGCATAGTGTGAGCCCACGTGGGCACGCGAAAGCGTAACCCACTTTGATACTGTATTGATTTTCCATTATATGGGCTTGGCCAATTTCCACTAAAAAACTCAAGCTTATAAGTGTTGGTACCCTAGCCTAATATAAACTCATCGTTATTCTTTCATTTTTTCCATGTGGAATTATAATTCCCAACAAAAATAATGCACCATCTGTCACCAAATTTTTTTTGTGTTGCGCCTAATATACGATAGTGGAAGACAATATGAACGAAAAGCAGAAAGGACACACGAAATTGATTACCCAGTTCGTCAGAAATTATGACTACGTCTGGGGGCACCGCCAAGCCAGGTATTTTACTATTTTGAGTTAAGGTTACAAGAGATTGAACACGAATGTAATTATCTCTTCATCTTCACAATCAACAAATAACCCATAGAATGACGGCGGCGCCAATCCTCGAACTCATCAAGTTCCAAGGCCAGTTGAAGCCATGCATAGCTTCAACTTCTCTAAGGTCACAGCCTTAGTTAACATGTCAGTAGGATTCTCGCTTCCACGAATCTTCATTAGTTGCAAAACCTTCTTTTCCAAGAGATGTCGAATGTAATGATACTTCAACTCAATGTGCTTCGTTCTCGAATGAAAAGCTGGATTCTTAGCTAAGAAAATAGCGCTCTGATTGTCGCTGTAAAGAATACTATTCTCCTGCTCTTTCCTCAGTTCACACAAGAAATTCTGAAGCCATATCATTTCTTTACTAGCCTCTGTCACTGCTATATACCTCGCTTCTGCAGTAGACAAAGCCACTGTCTTCTGCAACTTAGAAGCCCAAGAAACCGATGTACCACTAAAAGTAAACACGTACCCGGTAGTACTCTTCCTTTTATCAAGATCACCTGCCAAGTCAGCATCAACATAACCATTCAAAACCATGTTCTTGCCTTCGAAACATAGAGCCTTCTCTGTGGTACCTTGCAAGTATCTGAAGATCCACTTTACTGCTTCCCAATGCTACTTCCCTCGCGAGTTGGATCGCCGCTCTCGATCTGGAATCACAGTACTTCAGGCTCTATAACTCAACATTTTGACCCCACAACATTATGTCTATTTTTTTACCATACATTATGGTTTTTGATGGTAGAGCAGTTTTATAGGAACAAGAATTTGAGGGAACTAAAACAAATAAATCCCAATAAAATAATATAAAATTAAGAAAAAGTAAAATTCTCTCCCCCAGATTGAGGTCATCGGTTTTAGGGTTTTGCAGGAATAGGAATCTGAGGGAACTAAAACAAATAAATCAAAAGAAAATAATATAAAATTAAGAAAAAAGAAAATTAAGGGGGCATCGGAGACGGGGATGGAGGCGCCTCAGCCCCTTAAAATTGAGGACATCGGTGTGGTCTGAGCTGACCGACGGCTACGATCGGGGGGTTTGGTCACAATTTATGTGTGTCTTTTCAGCTATTTATGATTGATCATATAGAATGTAATATAGGTAACATATCATATTTAAAAAAAATATAATCTATGTTTTCTGAAAAGCAACATATTACATTGTATCTATATCAATTATGATCCGATTAGTTTTCTGAAAAGCAAATACGATCTTATGTGGTTAATTTTTCATAAAATATTTTAATTTTTAAATATAAAAAATTGTTTCAGTTAAAAATATAAAAAAAAATATTTTTGTTTTATTTTTCATTAAGTATTTTTTATTAAGTTCAAAAAAATAAAATATTGGGGGCAAAAGTTGAAAGAAAGAAAGTTGTGTGGTCACTATGTAATTAGGATCTCAAAATGATATAAAGTTTTCTAGCATTTGTCTTGCCAAACAAATTTCACTAAATTCATTAAGCATTTAATCCATTAAGTACTTCAAATTTTAGCACTTAATTTAAAGTCAAAGCAAATACATACTTAGTCTTATATATAATGGAATTAACAAAAAGGAAAAGTTGATCATGTTCTACACGGTACATTGTACGGGCTCCATGCCACATATGAAACATATATATGCATCGTGGCATGTCGAAACCCTGGGTTTGACAGCTCCTATAAAACAAAGTTTTCCATTAATCTGATTAGCGGTGTCATTTCTTGTCAAGCTCTGTGTATCCAGATTAGCAAGGCACCATAATTAACAATAACTAAGCGAGGGCATACAAAAGTTCCATACACATGGTACGTAGCATGACCGGGTGGGATTTTATGTTTGCTTGGACAAAATTGATTTTAGGACGTGAACAAATCTACAGTTAGTCAGTCCTCCAAATTTTTATTTATTCCAATTTGAACGTTATGCAGTGCTTCTGCAAGTATAGGACAAATTAAACACCCCCAACGATAAGGTTGGTTTATGAGGTGGGTTCACTTAATCTTATATAGAATAAAATTAAAAAAAGGGAAAAAGTTGATCATGTTTTACACTATGCATTGTCCAAGGTCCATGCCTAATATGTATAATATACATCTATATGTATATATATGAAAGCAAGAACATATCGGGCCCAATCTGATTGGTTAAGAGCACTCCATTTCTAAATAGAATTTTCTCAATTTTTATTTTTTTTAAAAAATAAATTTTAATTTTTTTAAAAAATATATAGATATAGATTTGTGGGACAATTTTTTATTTTCTGAAAAAAACATCTATCTGTATATATATGAAAGCAAGAACATAATGGGCCCAATCTGATTGGTTAAGAGCACTCCATTTCTAAATATAATTTTCTCAATTTTTTTTTAAAAATATATAGATATAGATTTGTGGGACAATTCTTTATTTTCTAAAAAAAAAACATCTATCTGTATATATATGAAAGCAAGAACATAATGGGCCCGATCTAATTGGTTAAGAGCATTCCATTTCTAAATAGAATTTTCTCAATTTTTTTTATTTAAAAAAAAGAAATTTTAGTTTTTAAAAAAAATATATAGATATAGATTTGTGGGACAATTCTTTATTTTCTAAATTTTTTAACTTCCTTTATTTTTTAAATTTTATTTTTAAAAGATATAAATATAGATTTATGGGACCGGTCATTATTTTCTGGGGTTTTTAAGCTTTTCTTAAATTTTTCTAAAATTTTAAATCATATAGATATAGATTTATGGGACTTCTTATTTATTTTTATTTTTTTAATTATAAGTATTTTATGAGAAGATATAGATAAAACAAATTATGTAATTTGCTTTTAAAAAACTTAGATTACATTTTCATAAATATAGTGTGTCATACATTTACTTTTCAAAAAGCAAATCATATCATTTTGTTTATAGCTATAGTTATGATTTATTATTTATATTATATTATGTATGGTATATTATATAGTGAAGGTACCACAATAAATTGTGACCAATCCGCCTCTGAAAAAATATTGTTACCATCACAGTTTTTCAACTTTCCGCGCACATGTACGGGGGTTCATTTCAATACTTCTATAATTAGACTCATGAATATGAGTTTTTCAACTTTTTGCTTTTTTTCAATTACAGATAAACTTTTGCAGAATTTTTGGGTCCTTCAATTTCACTTGTCTGTAGAAGAAAATATGTAACGCCTTATGAATCGTGACTATATTAAAGCCGCAAAAATAATCTTGCCATGATTGGATTTTTTAAAAAAAAAGTTTTTATACATAATCTTGACAATATTTGATTTTTCATGACTTCTATTAAGTTCTCTTCTTCAATAAATAAAAAATTGAGGGCTTTAAAAAAGGAGAGTCGTGGAGCTTTATCAAAAGTACGCCCTGGCTTTTATATATTTATATAAATTTTTCCTTTATCTTGTTCGTAAAGTTAAATTACCATTGGTATTATATATCTAATAGTATACTGTTAGTAATTGTAAATTACTATCTTTCCGGTGTGCAAGTATAAATCACTATTTTCAACAATTCATAGCAAATATTTTTATATAATAAAATTAGTAAAGAAAATGATCACATTTTACTGCGTGCGTTGCACGAGCTCTGTGACTAGTATATATATATATATATATATATGTATGTATGTATGTATGTATATGTGGCATATATGAATTGTGGTGCATGTCAAAATGCCGTTTTTCAGATCTCCTTCTATAAAACAAAGTTTTCCTTTGATTCAATTAGCAACGTCATTTCCTGTTAGGCTCTATGTATCCAGATCAGCAAGGCACCATAATCAACAATAACTGATCGAGAGCCCAAAAAGTTGCACACACAGTAGCTTGACCGGGTGGCATTTTATGTTTGCTTGGACAAAATTGATTATAGGTCGTGAACAAGTCTATAGTTACTTAGTCCTCCAAATTTTTCTTTCAATTTGAACATTATGCAGTGCTTCTTCAAGTTTAGCAGGATAAGGTTCATTTATGGGGTTCATAATTCCTTCCACCCCACAAGACGCGGAGGTTGGTGAGAATCATCAAAAGAAGAATTAAGGATTGACGTGTGATGGCTGGCAAAGACTTATTGGGACTGATGCATAAGTACCAACTAATTAACATAAAGAAGACTAGACCTTAAGAAGTCTTTCCTTCTTGGATGCTGGTGACTGACTTAATGCTGTAACATTAGAAGGTTACTTCTACGAAGGTTCACCAGTAGCGGTAATTTAACTTGTCAAATAGCGAGCGACTCAAACTTGTGATGCCACAGTTTCATACAAAGTAAATATCGAACAAAGTCGTCTCTGAATAAGGGCATATATATATTTCCCGATGCGGTTGGCTCGTAACATTATCCCAATGGCTTCATCCAGTACTGCCTCCATGATTTTCTTGTCATTCGTGCTCTTTGTCTTTCTGACGTTTGAGCGCGCCTCATGTGGCGTTGCTTTCACAAATGCCACTTGCATCGAGAGGGAGAGGGAAGCTCTTCTCAAATTTAAGCGAGGCCTCATCGACGACTCCAATCTCCTGTCATCATGGGTTGGAGATGACTGCTGTTCGTGGAAGGGAGTCAGATGCAGCAAATGGACGGGCCGTGTCCTCAAGCTCGACCTTTGAAGTCCATGTGTTGTGTCCTTCGAAAATGAACAATGAATAGAAAGACCCGGTATATATATATATATATATATATATGGTGAAAATATGCGATCAAAAATTACGAGTCGAAAATGTGGGAGAAAAAGTTACGAGGGTATATGGGCATTTTTGAAAAAATGAAAATTGGAGAAACCTATCATACTTTTATATGTAATATAGATATATTAAAATAAATATATTTTATATTTCTTCAATATATATGGTCGCACATGGGCCTCTTTATGATCGTAAAAAGTATATTAATATAAATATTACTTCTGATAACATAAGGTTGCGTGGACAATCTTTAATAAAATTATTTTAGCGTTTTTTTGAATTTATAAAATTGAATGAATATTTTTTTGGAAAGATTATAACAAAATACTTTTGAACCATTTTAAGAAGATTTTGTTGTTTGCATAATATTTTATAATCTTGAATTTTTATTTGAGATAAAATACTTTTGAATATATGGTTGCACATGCGATCTTCAGTATAGTTTTTTACTTATTTTATTAGTGAAATTTGATTAACATCAATTTTGTTATATATATATATAATATTTTTATTGAAAATTATGATTTATATCAATTTAATGCATATGATATATAATAAAATTGAGAAAAACAGTAAAGGACCTGTTGGAAATACCGTCCAAAATTACCAATGGAACATATCCGTTGGAAAATTCCAGCAGCAATTTACATAATTCTTGTAATTGTTTTTTGGTAGAATAATTATTGTAGTTTTATCTCATGTAATGCATGAGTTCTACGACTAATATATATATATGTGAAAGCAAAGATATGGTTAGTGCGATTAAATGGCCACAGAATGCTCAAGATGACCATTAGGAATTTTCTAATTTTTCTAATTTTTAATTTTTAATTATTTGGTAATTTTAAAGTTTAAAAAAATATAAGACTCATGAGATGCGATAATTTTCTGAATATATTGATTCGATTTTTTATACAAGATGTCTTCACTATGTCTTTTCATATTTTTTGGACCGGTCGTTAATTTTTTGGATTGATCTGCAAAAGATTTTGACTTATCTATCTATTATCTATACTACTTGAAAAAGGAGAAGGAACCCCTTTGTCTAACTTTCAACTTTCATTTTTACCCTTGAAGTTTATGTTCTAATTTTTTAATTACCATTAGATTGAGGGCATGATTGTAACTTCCATAAGATAACTACCCATTTTCTCCACTTTTCTCTCCCTCTTTCACCCTTTCCTCTCTCTTTCTCTTCCCTCTCCAAATCAAATCAACCGTGGCCTTTTATATCTATAAAAAGGTTTTAATAATAGTTTTATTATTACTATTTTTAAAAATAAAGGATCCTTGGATGGATGTAACTGAAGCTAAGAAAATAGAAAATAATCGAGTATGTATATCAAATGGCAAAATTAATACCAAAAGTTAGCATATAAATGAGATTTTCATAAATTTGTTTTTAAATTATAGCACAGTACGCGCAAGTCATCATCTAATTATTGTATATGTGAGAAGGAAGTTAAGTTGTTCAACTTTCCTTCTCCAAGAATTATCCAGCAAAAATAAAATTACGAAATTAATAACCGTTATATTAGTAGAAAGTTTTGGGTAAATGAGAAATTTCAGACTTTTTTCAACTACCAATTGTTAACTCTCCCTTAATTTTCTCCCATTCCTCTGGCCTCTCTCTCCTCCCTCATTCACGTTCCCTCTCTCTTTTCCTTCATCTCGCTAATGCATTTATTTCTTTTTTTAAAAAAAATTTCTTTATTAATTTCATTAATTGAAAATTTTTAATTAGTAATTCTATAACATTTTTTTATGAATAAATAAGGCTATTACATTTATTGTATATATTTGAAGTGATCACAAAAAATGTTTAATAAACACGGCTCGTAGCGTGGGTACCTTTCTGGTTTTCTTTTAAATCAAATAATTTGTATGCTCAGATTACTCAGTGAAATTTTCTCCATTTTTTTTAATTTTTATGAATAAATCTAAATGTTTTTATTTTGACAGTTATGAATTTTAATCTTAAAATAAATAATTCTGATGAAATATGGTTATTCGCAAAATAATTTTTTATATATTCTATAATATTTTTAGTATATATTTTGTAAAATTTGGAAGCCTGTTTTGAATTTTAATTTTTCAAACATTTAATTTTAAATTTTAATACACTATGCTAAGATTTAACATCCGTATATAAATATTTTGTATGATTTGTTAACTGCATATATAACCATATTATATATCCGAAATAATACTCTGATTGTGACCAGTGTCATCGTTAGAAAATCTAACAGAAGAAAAAGTGAAAGTAAGTTTATTACATATGGTAATTTTTGTTCATTTCAAATCCGATAAGTGCATCAATTACTAACATATTAAATTACTGTTTTTTCTTATCTTCTTTAATATAGTTTTTTTTTCTTTCAAGTCAGTTGCTATTAGTCATATATCTAACAATATATTATTATAAATTATATAAATTACAATTTAAAACACTCGATCTTATATAGAATAGAATTAACAAAAAGGAAAAGTTGATCATATTCTAGACCGTGCATTGTACAAACTCCATGCCTAATAAGGTTGATTTGTGGGGTTCACAATTCCTTCCACCCCACAAGACACGGAGTTTGGGGAGAATCGTCAAAAAGAA
Source organism: Punica granatum (assembly GCF_007655135.1). Taxonomy (NCBI): domain Eukaryota; kingdom Viridiplantae; phylum Streptophyta; class Magnoliopsida; order Myrtales; family Lythraceae; genus Punica; species Punica granatum. The sequence goes on from NC_045128.1 coordinate 33,727,768, forward strand.
GAAAAGGGATCGATGTGAAGACATTCTCTGCAACACAACATAAAGAAGACTAGACCTTAAGAAGTCTTTCCTTCTTGGATGCTAGCGATTGACCTAATGCTGTAACATTAGAAGGTTCCTTCTATGAAGTTTCACCTGTAGTGGTAATCTAACTTGTGATGCCACAGTTTCATGCAAAGTAAATATCGAACAAAGTCGTCGCTGAATATGGGCATATATATATATATATATATATATATATATATATTTCCTGATGCGGTTGGCTCATAACATTATCCCAATGGCGGCTTCATCCAGTACTGCCTCTATGATTTTCTTGTCATTTGCGCTTCTTGTCTTTTCAACATTTGCGCGCACTTCATGTGCTGCTACTTTCACAAATGCCACTTGCATCGAGAGGGAGAGGGAAGCTCTTCTCGAATTTAAGCGAGGCCTCATCGACAACTCCAATCTCCTGTCATCATGGGTTGGAGATGACTGCTGTTCGTGGAAGGGAGTCAGATGCAGCAAACGGACGGGCCGTGTCCTGAAGCTCGACCTTCGAAGTCCATGTGTTGTGTCCTTCTACTTCGATGATGAACCGCTCAAACCAGTATTGGAGCAGGGGAACTGCAGTTTGACAGGTCACATACATCCTTCTCTAATGGAGCTGCAGCATTTGAATTACCTCGACCTGAGCTGGAACAACTATTCATACACAAAAATTCCAGAGTTCCTAGGCTCACTCTCTAATTTGGTGTATCTTAACCTCTCCAATGCATGCTTCGCCTTTGGTGACATTCCCCTTCACCTCGGGAACCTCTCCAATCTGCAGTATCTTGATCTCAATATTCAATATTTAAGGGGTTATGCAACAGTTAATAACCTTGAATGGTTATCAGGTCTTCCTTCCTTGAAACACCTCGACTTGTCTGGCATCTCCGTTAGGAATGCCCAAGGCTGGTTGCAGTCAATGTCCATGCTTTCTTCTCTTCAATTCTTGGGATTAGCATTCTGTTCTCTTCCAAAGGTTGACCCAGCAGCCTTGCAAGTGAATTTCAGTACTTCACTGGAGTTTCTTGATCTGAGTTATAATAATTTAGGCTCCGTCATTCCTAATTGGTTGCTCAATTTAAGCTCCATCAGACACCTCGATCTCTCCTCTAGTTTTGCTGAAGTAGCCGTCTCCTTTCCCACTGAAGGAGCCGTCTCCTTTCCCACTGAGATCATCAATAATAACAAACAGCTCGCCTTCCTTGATCTCGGATATAATTCCATGAGAGGTGAGCTGCCGAAGAATCTCAGCAATCTCTGCCACCTGTTTGCGTTGACATTGGCAGGTAACGACTTGACTGGAGATATTTCTGCTGCATTAGGCAATCCTTTCAGCTGCTGATCTCAACAGCTTTCAAATCATAGGTGATTTTGTTCAACATTTCAGTGGTTTTCCAACAGTCAATAACCTTGAATGGTTATCAGGTCTTCCTTCCTTGAAACACCTCGACTTGTCTGGCATCTCCGTTAGGAATGCCCAAGGCTGGTTGCAGTCAATGTCCATGCTTTCTTCTCTTCAATTCTTGGGATTAGCTCGCTGTTACCTTCCAAAGGTTGACCCAGCAGCCTTGCAAGTGAATTTCACCTCTCTCGAGTTCCTTGATCTGAGTGGTAATAATTTAGGCATAGGCTCCGTCATCCCTAATTGGTTGCTCAATTTAAGCTCCATCACACACCTCGATCTCTCCTCTAGTTTTGCTGGAGGAGCCATCTCCTTTAGTATTGAAGGAGCCGTCTCCTTTCCCACTGAGATCATCAATAATAACAAACAGCTCGCCTTCCTTGGTCTTGAATATAATTCCATGAGAGGTGAGCTGCCGAAGAATCTCAGCAATCTCTGCCACCTGTTTGCGTTGAAATTGGCAGGTAACGGCTTGACTGGAGATATTTCTGCTGCATTAGGCAATCCTTTCAGCTGCCTCCAGAATACGTTGAGATATTTAGATCTCGCGGAGAATAAAATCAGTCGTTTGGGGGATGAAATTGGGTACTTCAAGAATTTAGAGTATATTGACCTTTCGAGAAACTCAGTCGAGGGTCCAATTCCAGTGTCTCTGCCTCAGCTATCCTCTTTGAAGTACTTGTATCTCGGGTTCAACAAATTGACGGGTAGAATCCCAGAAAGCATCGGCCAGCTATCGATCCTAGAGTATATTGACCTTTCGAGAAACTCAATCGAGGGTCCAATTCCAGTGTCTCTGCCTCTGCTATCCTCTTTAAGGCACTTGTATCTCGGGTACAACAAATTGACCGGTATAATCCCAACAAGCATCGGCCAAATGTCGAACCTAGAATTTATTGAACTTTTGGGAAACTCAATTGAGGGTCCAATTCCAGTGTCTCTACCTCAGCTATCCTCTTTGAAGTCCTTGGATCTCGGGAACAACAAATTGACGGGTAGAATCCCAAAAAGCATCGGCCAAATGTCGAACCTAGAGTATATTGCCCTTTCGGGAAACTCAATTGAGGGTCCAATTCCAGAGTCTCTGCCTCAGCTATCCTCTTTGAAGCACTTGTATCTCGGGTACAACAAATTGACGGGTAGAATCCTAGAAAGCATCGGACAGATGTCGAATCTAGTTGAATTAGACTTGTCCAACAATCTCTTGAAAGGAGTGGTGACCGAACTTCACTTGGCTAATCTCACGAGCTTGACTGCGTTGGACATTTCGTCAAATGAGTTGGCGGTCAAGATTAACCCAAAAGTGGTTGCTCCATTTCAAGCTAGTACTATTCGCATGTCAAACTGCAAAGTTGGGCCTCAATTTCCCACATGGCTTCGAGCACAAAGGAACATTCGCGTCTTGGATTTGTCCAATGCAAGCATATCAGGTATCATCCCTGATTGGTTTTACAACATCTCTTTTAACATCGAGACCCTGTATCTGTCTAGCAATGAGTTGAGTGGAGAAATTTCTTTGTGCAATATGAAGTCCTTAAAAGGCTTTGACCTCTCAAATAACAAACTGTTCGGGACACTCCCAGAGTGTTGGAAACGTTTAGGTCAACTGCAAGCAATAAACTTGGGGAATAACCTGTTCAGTGGCCAGGTTGCAACATCCTTATGCTCTATAACAGAGCTGTCCTTTCTGGGGCTACAAGGCAATGCCTTCAGTGGGAGTATCCCCAAATGTTTAAGCACTATGACTAATCTTGAGATACTTGATCTGGGTCGAAATAAATTGGCTGGTCGAATCCCCTCTTGGATTGGTCGCATGGTTCAGCCAAGGGTGTTGAATCTTGAGTTTAATTCCTTCTATGGGGAGATTCCCATGAGCATATGCAAACTCAGAGACCTTCGAGTTTTAAACCTTGCACACAACAACCTCTCTGGAAGCATCCCCCTTTGCTTTGACAACTTAACCACCATGTCCGACCCAAAGTACCTTCCCGATACAAACGTCTCTTATTCGCTTGGAGTTGAGGTCCAAATGAAGAACATAACCCAAGTATACACCAGTGCACTCCGGTATCTTTTCTCCATTGACCTTTCAAACAACATATTAAATAGAGATATTCCGGCTGAGTTGACACGGCTCTGCAACCTTGAAAATCTGAACCTGTCACAGAATGATCTCTGGGGAAGAATCCCTCCAGAGATTGCCAATCTGAAGAAGCTGGAGTCCCTTGATTTGTCCATCAACCAACTCTCAGGCCCCATACCACAGAGCTTATCCGAATTAGACTCCCTGGGTTACCTGAACCTGTCGTTTAATCAATTGTCTGGTCCCATTCCCTCTAGTGCCCATCTGAGTACATTTACAAATGAATCATATCTCGGGAATGATGCACTATGCGGACCTCCACTTTCAAAGAATTGCTCAAGAGATCATGGCCAATCTAACGATATTCACAAACAGCATGGTGATGTTTCGGAAGGTAAAGACGAGTCCTATGCTCTTTGGTTATATGCAGGCATCGCACCGGGCTTTGCCACGGGATTCTTGGGAGTTTGTTGCTCATTATACTTCAAGCATTCTTGGAGACGGTCCTTCTTTCTTTGGCCAGACAAAATTATCTCCCAATTGCTGGTGATGGTAGAGATTAAGCTGCAAAAAGTTACCCGAAAATGCAAAATGAATCCAATCAGGTGAGTCTTTGCCTCTTCATCACTCCCTCCAGCCCCATTCCCAAATCCTTAGCAGTTTTGATCTTGTACCAGCCCTTTGGGGCATGTTGCAGATGACAACTGACAAGATCCAACAATGAGAAGCACTTGCAACGATAGCTATTACAAAGGTACCTTCAGGTACTGCTTCTTTTAAAAATAAAAAAATAAAAAAAATTCCTTTTCCGTTTTTTGGTTATAAACTTTTCTCACTCGGGGCTCTCTCTGCTGCAATAAACCTCTAAAATGTCATACTCATGGCTTCTTAGTTTAGCTCAACTATAAAGTTTGAAGTTTGAAATCTTCTTAGTTAGGGAAAAATCACAGCGAAGGCACAGTGGCCTAAAACCAAGCTATTTTTGCATTCCGTGTGTAGTTTAAGTCTTGAACTGATATTTACTTTACGAGTTATTGCGGATGCCTGACCATGTAATGAAAGCATCCGTAGTTAAATCTTCGTGATGTAGATCTGGGTTATGTGCATTGAAATTGGAATTTATTCATTTTAAAAGCTTGGTTTGTCCAGTATCTCAAAGTCTCGACTAATCCCAGGGGCCTTTGGACATAAATATGATTGTAACCATAGGCGTTTTCTCTTCTTTACATGGGTGCATTAAGAGCTTAAAATATTTCCAGTAGCCGGAAATGTACTCATTATTAAAATCTCATATATGATATTCAGAAATAAAAGGAGTCCAAAGCGAGGAGACGGTTCATCTATGAAGACCCTGTCAAGTGCACTGCGAGCAAGTGAGAGCTTCTCTCATGTGTTTTGTCAGCAAATAAGTCTTTTGTTCTTTGTATTTCTGCTTATCAGTTATCGCGTCGCTGCAGTTGTGATCTTTCGTAGTTAGTTAAGCCAAGAAATTTGTACAAGCAGTATACTTACAGTTTGTTGCTAGGCATCGCCTAAGCTCTAAGCAAACCAATTTCTGGTATACCTACAGTTCGTTGCTAGGAATGACTACAGAACACTTCTCAAGGTACCAGTGCCCAATGGCCAAGGCTTGGATAGTCCTCTCGTTCTCTGCTTTTCTATATTTCTCAGTTGCAGAAAATGCCTATCTTATCAACCATGGGTCTGACCGGCCACGCTGTGAATTTATTTGTCAGAAGCTTAGACATTGCAAGGTCAAGAGATCCCCTGATGAGTGTGTTTTCTCTGGATTCTTTCTTCAGAGGTTTGATTGTGCCTCCCTCCGTCACACCTTTGAGGTGGTCCAATAACCGAAGATAAACTGGAGATACCAGCTTCTCAGGCATTTACCGCATCGTATTCCTCCACTTGTCTTTCGATCAACCTGCAAATACGCCAACCATCATAATACAGTACAATCCAACGAACGGAGAAGTACAAGTAATGACCTTTTCCAGAGGCATCATAATTTCTTTGTTCGAAAATATGACGGTAACTGCTGCGTATAAGCTTCCAATTTCCTGGCCAAATCTATATTATGAAAAAGGAAAATATACGTATGGCAATGAAGATGATCACACAGCAAATGCAGATAATTTTCTCCTGGATCTTCATCATTAAAATACATTTACCGGTCCACACCAGTCCTCAAATTATCTTCTTCCTCCAAGCTCTATATCTTCGTCCATTAGGGGTATGAAGTCATCCCACTATGAAAATAGTCAGATAATTAGAAACCATGATCGAAACACAACTTCATTATTTTATTTTTAAAGATAACATAAAAGTTAGAATTACGGTAGAGTAACGTAACACCCTCACCGCAAAAAAAAAAAAAAAAAAAAAAAAAAAGAAGAAAACAAAAAGGATAATAGAAGATGCGGTAATGACAAAGGTTACCCAATAAAGAGCTATACAAAGAACTCGTGCAAAGATTGACTGATGCTGCTTATGGACTTCACACCAAGATGCAATGTACTGGTTCTGCTACTGACGTGAAAGGAACTAGACATCCCTCTTACCCAGTAACATAAGTACCCTTAATTAAACTCGCAATACTAAATAAAACACAATCAAAACATGTAATATCCGGGACATAACTTCAATGCTTGAAAATAGTTTTGACACGACCATGAGGATATCAGAGGGACACGATTCTGAGCCTCTTCACCAACGTTGACCGAGCAACATCACTGGCACTTTTATCCAATGATGGCTTAGTTGTACTGACATCTTCCCCGATCTGATCTGGCGGCATAGCCTCGGGAATTGGATCTGTATCAGCACCATCAGGCACCGAGATGCTGCCACTCGCATTGTCTCAGGGAGAGGATCCTCGCTGCTATTGGCAGAACTAGATTTGAGTGCCTAACAGAGGAGTAGGCAGACAATCATAGCTGGCAATTGAACCGATAATTTCTTGAAGCTTAAGGTGAGAAAGCGAGACTTTGTCTCGTGGTCCATTCATTTTGTAGACTGCACGCTCGGTATTTTAACCCGGTAGTCGGGCTGTTTCTCTTGTCAGGATTTATGCTAATCAATTAAGCATCGCAACTTTCAAGCAGGGTGGTCCAACATTCCTGCTCATAGTAGGGGAGCGAAGACGTTCTGCTTCGCCTTTTCCTAAAGAATCTATTATAAATCCAAGCAAGTCAAAGTTCCAATATCCGTAATCTCGAAGACGAGTCCTCCATAACCGTTTGATTTTTATCATATGTACGTAAACGATCATTTATAATGTCCTGCAAACACTCTGTTCCAAACCAACAACAATTATTTTGTTATGTCTTATTAAAAGATCGTATAAAATAATAATAAAGATTTTAAACTTAGTTGTTTCATTTACTTTATGTTCTGTGAGATCCTTATGATGCGGCAGGGTTGTCTTTAATAATTGTTGGAATATCTACACCTTGATTTTATATTTGCTTGGCGAGGTGCTAAGCGGTAAGGAACATTCATTGAACTTCATTTGACTCGTCGTTTCCCGATCGAAATGAGGAACGTTTCTGGACGTGCTTAACACGACTTACAGAGTGCTGAAATGGAAAATCGAGGAAATGATTACAAGAAAAGAGAATGGAAATGAAATCAATCTTGTTATAGATGTCAGAGATGAACAAAAGTCAGCATGTACATGTCTAGATTTTTTTTCTGATCTTCCAAAACCAACTTTCATCTAAAAATGACAAAAAAAAAAATAAAATCCACATGGACAAAAACATCAAAAACTAAAAGGGAACTAAAAGAAAAAAATTAACAGAAGGCAGTGACCAAATCTACACTCGCCCCTTCTTCAGGGGAAACAGGGGAGGCAGAGCAGAGCCGCTGCCGGCCCTGCTGACAGGCGTGCAGATCGGGACGTTCACCATAGGCCGGATCCTAATGCTCGCCGGTCTCGTCCTCTCGAGCCCCTTCTTTATCCTTTTCACTTGGCTCTTCATATCATTATCATTGTTGTTACTAGTCCTCGCTGTGGCGTCGCCGTCCTTGGTCGTCTTCTTCTTCTTCTTCTCGTCCATTGCAGCGGCATCGGCCATCGAGCTGGACGAGGACGAGGTGGAGGAGGATGAGGAAGAGGGCGAGAGGGACGAAGAGAGGTTCGGCCTCTGATGCTTCTTCAGCCGCAGCAGCTCCTTCCAGAGGACAGTGCACTTGGGCGGCCTCGGCGAAGGGTCGTCATCGAGGAATGACCAGTTGATCCCCCTCGATGATGCCAGTGCTGGCGGCTCCTTGCTGATTCGCCCTGTCGCCTCGTCCACTCTCTCTTCTTCTCCTTCCTCCACTACAACTTCGTCTCCATCCTCACCCGATTTCAGACTTATCCTGCTGAGCTTCTCCGCCTGCTGCATTGCCCAGAAAGGAAGGAGCTTCCCCTCGAAGAAGAGCTGGTCGGCGGTTAACATCTTGGCATGGCTGCCGACCGCTTGGTTAGACAGGAACTCGAAGTTGGGGTCTGAGATCCTGGGCTTCTCCCTCCGTGGGGCCACCTCCTCCTCCTGTACTCCGTTCGGGCTGATCGAGATGAAGTCCGACTCATCGAGGAAGTCTGCCGAGAACGAGATCCGTGGGCTAGAGACCAGCTCCTCCAGTCGGGGGTTCGGTAGCTGGACTGCTTCTAGTGAGACCATATCGTGGCGAATTCGGGTTTGGAGAGGGAAATGCGGTGTTTGAGAGTGGGGAATAGGAGTGTGATTTATAAAGGGAGCCAGATTGGAGGAGGACGGGGAGGACGTGAATTTTAATCGCGTAATTAACTATGGGGTAATTATATAATTAAAAAGAGTTAATTATAAATTATCTTTAGATTAATCTTCATCGTAATGTTTCTTTAAAAAAAAATTCGGTGAAAAATATATTTGAATGGACGGTGAGATTATAAAAACCGAAGTGGTCTGGTGAAGCCGAAACAGGCGAGTTAAGGTAGTGTTAATAATACGGGAACAGCACATGGACAACTTCGGAACTAAATGACAAAAGAGACCCCCTTTTCTTTCTTAATTATTAATAATTGTACATAATAATATCAATTTTGCATGCAAAATTAAACCTAAACCCATGTTGTCTTAATTGTGTGCCCATGTAGATCTCATTGATTCGATCCCAATCCCCTTTTCTCTTTTAACGTATCATATTTTCCTCTCACCGCAATTCTCATGTATTAGTCCGGTAATCGGGCCGTTTCAGCTCTTAATAGTAGGTGAACAGAACGTACAGTAAACACGAAGTTCGAAAAATACAGCGAATATACGAGTGAAGCACTTTGAGTTGTATCATGATTAATTAATTTTAATTCATGGGGGAGGAGAGAAAGAAATGAAGATTACTGGCAAAGGGTGCAGAAATCTAGGGGGTTATTACCTCTTGTATATATATGGTCTAGTGGCAATGATTGTTAATGTTTGGATCAGTCAAAGATAAATTAAGCTATAATGGCACTCTGTTCTTTTTGACTGGCCTTTCTTTAAGACAGTAGGGATCAGATATATGTCAATGAAATCATAAGAGCCTGAGGGCATGTGCCCACATGAGATTAATTTCCTTCACATGTGAAGGCCAGTGTTAATCTACAATCTTGAGGGGAAAATTATTAGGGCAATGGAATGACCATACTGCCCTTGCTGTCATCTGGACATTTGCTGGTAGGTTCTGTAATTTTGCCTATGAGGGAGCGGTTCTCTCGGTATATAATTAATTGAAGACACCATAAGATTCCTGCTACCATATGGTACGTAGATATGGAGATATTTGAAAGACTTACAGAGTAGAAAGATCGTTTATATATTGCTTGTGTGAGAAATGCAAGACGGACGCGATCTCCAAAAGTTCATCAGAGAGACGACTTGATTGACAGTGTCGAGAATTAAGAACGGTGTAAACGAGGGGTTTCTTTAACTAATTTGCTTTAGCAGATGTGACGATGCAAGTGATCATCGATATACTTTGCCAGGCAGTGAACATGGCTAGGGGTAGATTTGGTTAGATTTATCCATTAAAGAAACCGAAGGGCTCCCTGGGAGAGATTTGGACAGCTCTGAGATGATGCAGACAGCTAAATCACATTGGTTTAGTCTTTTAATTATAATCTATATAGGCTATGATTTGATGCTGTCTCTCGAGCTTATCTGGTCCATCTCCTATGATTGAGGGGAGGTAAAAATTAATTCTGAAAAACAAACATGACGCATAAAATGAAGAAACACGAACTTATGACGCAAAACTTAGACTGGACCGATGGTTTCATACTGGATCGTTTGATCCGCCGGGATCTGACAGTTTATAGTAACTCGATCGGTTTTGATGGGATTTTCAGTGAGCAGAATTCTGAGTTGCTATGCGCAATAGCTGATTGGACCCAATTATTGTTGGTCAAGATGGGGACTTGACGAAAAGTGTACCATCAAAACATGAGGAGACACAGAGAGCTTGAGAGTTACTACTTCCTGAAGAGACAGCAAAGGCAACTGAGTTCATTAAGAGAGACAGACGAGAGAAATTGGGGACCCCTTCTTGATAATGTCTACCCCATGATCATCATGTCCATGTGTAGGGTCACCAAATACAAGGCCCTCACCAAAAAAAAAAAAAAAAAAAAAAAAAAGATCTGTGGATTGTTGCAGAATATATCAGCATCGGCCATTCGAGATTAACTGATCGATGAATATCGTGAAGGATTAATACGAGATCTGAATCCTATCCTAAGCTTTTTCGCGAGAGACAGTTTTGCAATAACAAAAGTATTTGAATATCGAAAATAAAGGGAGGAAAAAGAAAAAAAGGAAGCAATGAAAGAAGGAAGGGAGAGGATCATTGAAACCGCACATTTCATATGTCCATGAAATACATGATTTGGGGGGTGGGGGACCATTCAATTGATCAAATTCATGCAGTGGTTGGCTGTGATTATAAAATGTCGGGCTGTAGTTTTAGTAAAAACTACATTTTTGGTCCTCAAGATTTGATGCTTTTTTGTTTTCATCCTTAAATTTTTTGGTTCAAGAAAAACACCCTTATTGACATTACGAAGAACAGCTAACTTAGTCTTTTCATTACGAATTTGCTTAACGATGTTTAAGGGGAATTTATTTGTGTCATCTTAACAAAATATCTGCCCTCTCTCATTTTTTTCTCTTTTTTTTTAAATAATTTTCTTTTTTTATCAAAAAATCTAATGTAAAACGAAAGTTCACTGTTTCTTGGCATTATCCTAATTTGTAACAGAAGCACTGTTCTGGCAGATTTTTGTAACACTAAGGGTGAGTTTAAGCAAAAGAAACTTCTGGGAAGAGAATAGAAATGCATCCAAAGTTTGAGGGTCAAAATTGAAATTTGATCTACGATTGCATGTAATGCTTAGGACTTGCACCATGCAATCGCAACATCATAAATTGATTTGTCTCATTTCATCTATGATGTAATTTGCAGGTTTGCTTAATACTACTCTCGAGAATAATTTTGATTTACAATTCAAGATTATTCTTATAACTAAAACTCAACTTGAAATAATAAATATTTAAAAATATAAAAATTAGAAATAGATTTTCTCCTTACATTTTTACAAAGTTTTCAAATCTTTTATAGCCCAAATAAAATTGAACAACAATTAAAAATGCTAAATTCTCTTGAGTAATGTGCCTACATCTTAATCAAAAGTTTCACTAACATCTACTGAACAGTCATTAGATATTGTGTAAATTACAACCCATGTCATTCTGAGTGTGATTTCAACTCATGCAAGTATACTAGATAAAATTTCAATTAAAGCATACATAATTTTAATAGAATTTTGAAGGAAAATAATAGTAAAATGATGAAAATTATCCAATAATTGTTATAATAATTAATAATAATTTTTATATTTAAAGTTGAATCACACAATAAACAATAAATAGGATTAGAAAAGGTAATTTTCTAAATTACAAGGCCATAGAGGTAAATTTCTAAATAATATTCAGGATTAAGAAAAAGGTTAAAAAGGTAAATATCTAAAAAATATTTAGGATTAAGAAATACTATCTTAAGGAAAATATGTACTATCTTCCTGACATACTTACATAAATTAAATACAAAATTTTAATATAATTTTGAAGGAAAATAAATAGTAAAACCATGAAAAATTATCCAGTAATTGTTATAATCATTAATGCAAAATTTTAACAGAAATTTGAAGGAAAATTAGTAAAATGACCCGGTAAACAAGTAATGGCATATTTGTTTTATAGTAATGGATTTATTAAAAAATTGCATGTGTTTATTTATTTGAATTTTTATACTACCAAAAAATATCCAACACAAATTACTGGCTTGAGCTTCCTATCCTTCGTCGATTTTTTTTTTTACAAGGTAACTCAATTTTCCATTTAATTTCTAATTGGTTCCATTAGCATATTTCCAGGAGAGCCTGCATATAATGGAGCATATAATCAAGTATATGTATTACTTGAAGAAAGAAAAATCTTAAACTAAAACAAAAAAAAAATCTTATAATAAAATAACCATTTTTAAGATAGATTTTTGGTACGTACTCATCAACTTATCTTAAACAATATCTCAATCTTAGTATATTGTATGTGAACTAACCTATACAAATAGAGTAATTTTCACCTTGATTGTCTGTTGTCAAATATGTAAAAAGATATTTTGTCCCATAAATATGAGGTTAGAACCCTTTAGTCGTTAAAGAAATCTAATACGGAAAAATGAATAGAGAAAAAATGAAATAGTAGGCACGTTGAGTTGATTCTCATCATCCTTGTTATGCTTCAATTAATATAAAATGCAAATTCTACGGTGCATAATTTTGATTTTTTCACACCGTACAAAATCAATATGAGCTCTTAGAATTCCCCTTATTTAATATGGACCGTTTAGTTTACATAATTTTTTAAAATATTTTCATTCCTTACTTTTCTATTTCCACCCGCAAACTTCAATAGTGTTACAAATTAGACCTCACGCATGGACCAATGAAGAAGTGCCACGTCATCGACCATAAACCACTAGTCAAACTGACTGCATTAATTGAACCATATCTCTAAATGAACCGGTTCACAAATTTAATTTAACTAAATTTTAATGAAACTGGTAATTTTGTGCCATCTCAACGTAAGTCGTCTTATGCAAAGAGCAGGGATCGTCGGATGCATAGCACCGCTAACTACGGTGATGTTCTCTGTGTTTAGGTTTCCGAGAATGACATCCCAAGGGTATGGGAACATCAGGGGGGGCCATGACACTGTCGAGAGATCCGATGCTGAGCATCATCAGAGTATGACTGAGGAATGCCCAGTTCTTAATTACTTCTCTCTTTATTGATTCCGGATCGTTTCCAATGTCTTTTTGAAAGGATGACGCACACAAACAATAGTAATAAAAAACGATCCTATATCGGTTGAACCACAAACTTCCACACCCCGAGGCTCATGTGAGCCCAGAGTCTGACATTGGACTATTATAGTTCACAATTACACGTAAATGTAAATAGACCATATCGTGATTTTATATAACAAATGGACTAGATCGTGATGTTTCGGGCATGTTTTTTCGTCCTGGTTGCCGCTTCCCGCTCGAAACCCAAGTCTCTTACTTGATTGCACCGTCTCCTTCAAGCGCTAACTTCTCCCGCTCTGCCCCTCCCTCCCTCTCTGTCGCATTCATTCGCAGCAGCACCCCCACCACCACCCGCCTTTCATCTCCCTCCCGTTTATTCCTTCCGCCCATCTGCTCGCACCGCCTCCCCTGCAAACTTTCTGTCCATCTGGTTGCTTGCATTCTATCCTGCACCTTGGTGAACCTGCAGCGCTGCTTAAGTTGAAGCTTGCCCTTCTCTCTCTCCGGCTTTCCCTCTATTACCATTACTCTTCATTCTGTCCTCCCCCCCCGGACGAGTTCCACTCTGTTACAGTTGATGGGATGAATATGAGGGTGATCTTTTCCAAATCTCAATTCTGCCTCTACTTTCAAGCTCTTTGGACAACCGCCCGCCTGCTTCGGCTCCATTGTTCCCTTTCGGCTTTCGGCTTATGCATGTACGTGCTCCGCCCTGCCCCGGCTACTTACCGCTTCCCCCCTGCGAGCGCCCTCACGGCCGTCCTCGCCATGCCGTGAGACCTGCCAGTCCTCGCATCTGCTGCTTCAAGATGGTCGGTCACTTTCCTATCATCTGTTCGTGCCTTTCCGCAAAATCCTCCCTGGAGTACTTACACTTGCTGCTCCTAAATCGCCCCAGTTGCACGTACATCCGCAATTTGAACACCTCGCTCCCTTCCTCTGCTTCAAGTTGTGTTCTACTGCTGTTCACTCTTCTCCATTTCTGGGCACTCTGCCATCACCAAGGTGCTCGATAAAACGTCTGTTAGTACAATCATTGCGGTCTCCACGGAGTGATGCTATCGATCTTCTCGCCAAACAGGTTCGATATCACTTTCAATTGAGTTTGCTTAACCCACATTTTGCTGTTTTATCCCTTGCTTAGCACTAGCTATCTCTTAGGCTCTCACCTTGTTGTTGCTGGTTGTAATCTTCCTCGGTATTTTTGTGGATTAGTTGCTGCTTTAATTTTACTGTCTTGTTGTCTCTTTTTCCTTTGTCTTGGTGTTTTCTCATGCCCTTCCTTTGTTCAGTACGGATATAGCTCTTGTGTCCAGCTTTGCTTAACGAAGCAAGATCAGTACATGCCCAAAAACTTGCACTTAGAAGTATCGTTATTCCTTTTGTATTTTTTTTAATTTTTTTTGGCTCTATAGTGATACAGTAAACGGGGTTGCCATGAATCTGCTCCATTCCACTTTGTGAGCAGGATTGCTCAAAAGTGGACGCTAGCCGTGCTTGCATACTTGACCTGTTCTGTCACAGAGTTAATATATATAGACAATGAAAAAAGTTCGTAGTAACAGTTCTGATTTGTTTAGCATTTGCCACCCTTATGTATGATGACTCTGCCTTTCACGGTGCCACCTTGCCCAAGATTTCGTGGATTAGCTGATACTCTACGTCTAATTACATAGTCATGTTGCCCTTTCTCCCCCACTTCTCCCTCTTATTTGGATATAATATATATATATATATATATGTATATACCTGTGTATACGTGCTTATGCTCCAACTTTACTATTTTGGTCATTAGATGGGGGCAACCATATAGATTTGCTTATTGAATTGGAATTAGGCATGCCAGAAACTCGCCCTTATAGCCATGGTTCTTCTTTTTCTTTTTCTTTTTAATTTTTTTTTTTATTTTACCCCTTCTGTCATTTTCTCAGTTTCTGATGCCAGTTATTTCTAATAAGGAGAACCCATGAAAATGGTCCAATGCAGTTTGAGGAAAATGGATGATATTATGACCCAAGATGAACTAATCCACAAGGAATGTAGTTTTACTAACAGTTTTGGATTGTTTGCTCCGCCTATTTTGAAATGTTTACGTCCGAAACATCACCCAATATCCAATTGCTCCTTAATGTTTGTGCAGACACTTTGCTCTTGTCACGTCTCTTGATACTTCAATTGCCACAGCGCAGAGGTGAATTCCTCCATGCCTGTCTATTCGTGCCTCTGATGTCTAATTTCCCCGCTTTTATTATATTCCTATGTGAATTTACTGTTGCATCCAGTCTTTCTTTCACTTAGATTTCATGCTTACCTCTTTAATTATTCCTTCCCTCGAGGAAGGAATATCTTGCGATAATTGGTATGCTAGGCTTACACCTGAACAAAAAAGGAGGAGCTTTGCTAATAACAAAGAATGCCGGAACAGGAACCATCTAACTGCTATTGGGCGAGGGTGCCTACCATAGCAGCAGTTCAACCATGACCATCGTCACCCATCCATGGCAGCAGGCAGCTCCTGTGCCCATCGCATCGCTCTGCCCCAAATACCATTGATGGTACTTTCTGTAAAGCTTTTCCTTTGATTTTTATATTTTATATTTGTGTTTGCTCTATCATATGTTTATTTGTATATCTACGTTTTTCTGCATGTTGTTACTTTCCAATTTTGGTTTTGTGTCCTCTTTCTCATTCCATTAGGATTTTTAACTTTGATCAAGTAATTCAAAGGAACTATGTTGTAGCCACCACTTAATTTTTTAACTAAATCATATTTATTAATAGAAGCCTATGACAATGAATTGCTACTCTATCAGTAGTTACTGCAGAAGTGGTTGCATGGAATGGCATACCTAAGCCAAGATGGAGCCATTTGATCAATATTAAGGTAATGCTCTTATTTTTACCCATTTTCTCTATTATAGTTGTTTCTTTGCAGGCTAGTAGTTAAGTGCAAATACTGTGCTCAATGCAAGAAGTAGATGTATATAGGTCTATATAGTAGTTATAGCTGTAGCATGTTATTTTCTAGAGGCTGTACTTTGAAATTGTGGTACTTATTGTGAACTACTTTCCTGGGGAAAAAAAAAAAAAAACAGTGCTTCTCCCAGTGTTCCGTGAAATTTATCTCTCCCCCTTATTTTCCATATAAATTGTAGTCCAGAGTGTTTCAATTTATGTACTCCTTTCATTCGTATTTTGTTACACACGATATCTACTTGCTCACGTAATACAACTTTGGCTACTTTCATCCTCATCAACTGCCTCAGACATAAGTCACGTATGTGGTTGTTAGGCGCATGAAAGCAGAAATTATCTTCTAAGTGTGTGTTTCGTCTAGTACACAAGTAAATTACACATGCGGTGCAAGTTAGAGACTCGTCAGCCTTGTGGTGCTCTTAGTTTATAAGAGAATCCCCCATATTCTGATCGGGAGTTGCTGGATTTTCAGCCTTTATTACTATCAACTGGACTGCATCCGTATGTGTATTCTCCGCAGGGATGAGCATATGAAGCTAAATTTTCATGTCTTGAACGGAAAGGTATGCCCCTATCTACATCAATTGTCATTCACTATTTTCTGTTTTTCGCGGAAACAGATTATCTAATACATCAATCTTAAACCATGGACAGGGCAAGGACATTATCCAAACCTTGCTGTGAGAAGGATCGGAGTCCATGATGTCTTTGAAGACCTTTGATGTCGTGTTCTTGTAATTGTACCAATACTTTGTAATAAATAGTATATATGTTCATCATTACGTCACATGTATTGCGGAGATTTGCTTGCTAAATCAATAATATAATCTATTGAAAATAAAGCATATCGTACCTCAATAATAGGAATAAGGGAGGCATAACACGTGCATTGCACGTGTTGTTCCACTAGTATTATAATAAGTAGGGTTAGATTAATAATTTGCAAAGTCCATTTCATAAAAACTAGCTAATTCTAAAACAAAATATATTGACAACTAAGTGAAAATATATTGAAAACTAAGTGTGTGTATATATATTGAAACCTTCCTATATATAGGTGACATCGGTCACCTTATGATGATGCATACACTATATTGATCTGCATAAGATCAAGACAATTATCAATTTTGGAATTCTCTCCCAGATTTTATAGTAAGTCCATCTTCCTTTCAGATGAAGTTTGCTATTGGAGAATGTTAATGGTGTGGTCTTTCTCATCAAATGCAGTACTTGTTTTTTTTGTACCTTTTCTCCATAAAATTTTGAAATTATTGAGGTTTCACACCAGGTAAGGAAGACTCTTTCTGTTTTTTGAATTTAGCTCGAGATGTCCTAAGTGAAGATAAAATACACATTATTTATTGTTGTTGATTTGCTTAGTATCTAGGTTTAGGGTATAGGTAAATAGAGATTATGAGTAACTGAAGCGTTTTTGATCGAATCATTTTACTTTAACTAAAAAATTTCAAGTAAATTTCTTCTATAATTTTGTTTGTCTATTCTGTTAATATTTAAATGTTGACCTATTCAAAATTCTTTTTATCTTTTCCAAATATGTTTAAAAAAAAAAATCTGGTAGTGTAGTTTCTAATAAATTATTATGTCAATATATTTTTGTTTATATATTCTGCCAATATTTGAATGTTGATCTCTTCAAAATTCTTTATTCTCTTTTTCAAAGATATTTAAGAGCAAAGTACCTTTTAGTGCAACTTCTAACAAATTATCATGTGAAACGTCGATTTCATAATAAAATTTCTTCAATAAATAAATAGTTACAACCAAATAAAAAAAATTATGAACTTATTAGATTTCGTTAGAGAATTTCAAGCATAAACAAAATAGAAAATGGATATGAAATAGCTCTTAGAAAACTATTGTTATGAACTGGAATTATATGAAATAGAAATAACAGTATAGGGATCTTGGAAAACTACTTTTGTTATGTTGTCTTTTTATATTCTATTTTATATATTTCAGATATATTCTAAGAATATATAGCTCAAACATAATTAATGATTAAAAACAATTATATTGTTGCAAAAGTATTTGCGCTTACCGTTAAATGTAATGACATAAGAGATTGGAAATTAGGTTGAAAAGAACCTCCTTCATCACATAAAAATATATTTCAACTCTTAAAAGTAATAATAGTATTGAAATGAATTTTATCATAACAATAAATAAAAATAGAATAAATGATCATGGGCCAAATATATACACTCATATTTTATAAACTTAACTATCCTTAAAAATAAATAGAACAACAATGATATTGCTAACTTATGGGCCAATATGTTCTAAAATATTAAATAAATAATTATTATTACTATAATTATAATAATAATATATGAATATGAAATAAATATTTCAAGAAATGTTCGAAGAAAGATTCCAATCACTTTTTATCATCTATCTATGTATATGTATAAAATTGTATCCTACCCTATTGATAATCGTAAAAGTTTAATAAATTAGTAAGTTATATAGAAATTGAATAGCATTAATTATTATTATTGTAATTAAAGAAAATATATCCAAAACAAAAACTAAAGAAGAGTTCTAATTACTTATCATTATTTTATAAGTAATTGCTATTTTATTAGTAAATAAATATGCATAATTTTAAAGACATAAAGAATCATTAAAATTTACTTAATTAATTTTAATAATCATTATTAGCCTTATAAAAGTTAAATTAAGTAAATCTCTCATCGAAATGATTAGTCATTTTATCTAAAATTATTCAGATTTATAAAATTTATTATATGAAATATGAGTGAGAAAATGACAATTGCAAATACATGTTAAAATTTATAGAATCTACCATTATTAATCTTTCATTGATGATAAGCTACCTAAGAGTTTTTTTTTATTTTATAATTATTTTCTTATAAATTGAGATAATGCCTACGAAATATTTTATATGAATTATTTGCTTATGAGCTCTTTAATATTATCTAGTATGGGTGTGAAATTTATCGTATTAAATTTTATAAAGTATAAGAACATTTTTTCTACTTTCTATATATTAATATAAATTATAAATAAATATTAATAATTGTCTTTATATCTAATGTTTCATAATAATTTTTCTTTAAGAAATCTGTAAAACGCACGGGTTCAATAACCTAGTTTGAATAAAAAAATTAAATAGATAGGAATTAAATAATAATAATAATTATTATTATTATAATTATTATTATTGTCTATATATATAAACTTGAATACAAGTGTATTAAATAGTGGGCTAAATGTAAATATATACTATTTATTCACATAACAAAATATTTATTAAATAAATAATAAAATAGATGTATATGTTCAGGAAATATATATATATATATATATATATGAAAATTTATTTTGGTAATTATTGTAAATAATTATCTGTAGACAAGTGATGTTATATTTGTTTAGATATAAAAAAATCTATGTTTGTTAGTTTATTTAAATTTTTTTTATTACTGAAATATAATGCAATTTTTTAGTTTGTATAATTCTGAACATTTACTGAAATTATAATTAATAAAAAGATCTGAAAAAAATTTCACTATAAAATCCACATTAATAAATATTATTAAATTCAATTCTTATATTATAAATAAATGGAATTTTATATCATAATTTTTTGTTTATAGAGTCCGTGCAATGCATACGGTCTAAAAACCTAGTATCATGAATAAATGAATATTCATAATTTAAAGTTTGAATTTTTTTTATATAATTATGTAGCATTGCATGTGTATATCTATATGTTTTTTCATATGTTATCTTGTATGGGCCAATATAACCTAGTTTTAATTATAAATTCTTGTGTTTGATACAGCGCTAAATAATTAAGACATACATGAATCCTTGGTTCTAATTAGTCAACACGTTAATCAATGTACTTTTTTTCTATCTTACTAATCAAGTCGAGAGATCGAGCATTAAAGTTTATTTTTCCTTTCAACAAGTGCGCTTACTGAGATTCGAACTTGTGTTCTCATCTTTACGGGGGTGAGTTACTTACCACCCAACTAACACTTTTGTTGGTACCTTAATCAATATATTGACAATTACATAGGTCGAAATTGCTTTCTTTAAATAGCATATTCGGTACATACTATTGGGAGTTACATTGTTGAGTAGACATTAATTGGTTTTTTTCTTTCTAATTTTCCAGATTATCACTATATACGTCATTCTCAAAATCAAACTTTATATTAAGCTTCATATTCATATAATAACTTATAATTGCACCATATGCGTGCACTGATTCACTTGGGTAAAAGTAAAAATTTCATGAAATAAGCTGTAATGCATCAACTAATTTTTTGACCTTTCATGTGCTCACCGATAGTTGGGTCCATTTAAATCAGATTTTAAGCAAAACAGTATCTTTTTTTTTTAATTTCTTGATATTAAGGAATAAATTTTCGGCAAATGATATTAAGGAATAAATTTTAGAAAGTATATATATCTTGACTTGAAAATCACTAAGACCTTTTAACATACTAGACAGTAGACCCTAGTAATTGAGGTAAATTTTATTACTTCATTTAAAAATCTATTTTTAATAGATGATAATTTAATTTAAATAATTTATTTCATTCATTTAATATCATTTCTATCAATTAAAAATAATTTTACTATATACGAAATAACATATGGATTTTCACTGTAATAATAACCACTTTATAAACAATTATTTATTGGAGATATTAATTACCTTTGTAGTCAGTTTTACTTTATAGAGATATATAGATTTATATACATATATAGATAGATTAGAACAATCAAAAGTCAACGGAAAATTAAATAGCAAAATTAAATTGTAACAAATATATCATTATTAGCAAAAACAGTGGTAAATGAAATCCATCCAACAGATGTTAACATAAATAGGCCAACAGAGACGTTAGGAATATCCGACCAAAGCCAGCAATCCCGTTCCAACCTTTTTGGCGAGTAGAAGCAAAGACTGCCCGACGCAAGCTTGAAGGCTTGAAGCACTTTGAATCCACTTCGAGTCTTAAGTCCATAACACCTTTACCACCATGTTTTTTTTCTGTTTTCTCCTCATAATAGCAACCAATCCAATTATCCACAAAATCGGAATCCATTCCGGCAATTTACGCCGACAGATAACCCATTTAGAACAGGACCTCGACTTCCTTAAGGAGGCTCCTGAAACGGCTCCATGGTTTAAAACTCACAGCTTGAAAAACTATTTTTCATGTGACTTTCAATAGGTGACTTGTTATGTAATAAGATAAGGCAGTACTTTTAAAACCATATATCACCTCTTAAATGGAAAGTTTTGATAATTCAAACGGATACATATATTTTCCCATCAGATCGGATAATATTATAATGGATGGTTTCCCCTCAGATAATTCAAACGGATATGTGCGTTTTCCCATCATCTTAAGGCCGCAGCCGTATCATTGACATATAGTACACCCTGAATTGACCGATCCCAGGACCTTGTCGTCTTCTCATCAGCGTTCTTATCATCATTGGTTTTCTTTTCCATATATAGTAAGAGGCTTGGGGTTGAGGGTAGTATTCCCGGATTAGATAGGTCAAGATTGGAAGCTTAATCAACAATCCAAACAGTAGCTAAAAGATGGAATTGTTTCTGAATTGACAAAGAGGAGATCCCCACGCATTAGGGACCGAATTTGACCCATTTGAAGAAGCCGTTTTCCATTTTTAGGACATTTCAAATTTAGGATTAATGATATCTGATGGCAATCTGTGTCAGCTTAGACAGTATATAAGGAGAGGTCTTCCCTGCGACAAGAGATCTCACCCCCGCTCAAAAAAGCAAAAAAAAGAAGGCATTAATCTTTGATGAATATTCTGTGATCCTCACCCTTTGGACGTCTTCCCGCTAACTGTGTCCGGCTTGTTCCTTAGTGTTACGTGAATGCGGAGATACTTCTCTCTTCTATCAAGAAAAAGAGATTTTAATTACACAGGGTAGCGAAAATGCCGGCTGTTGTGGTGAGCAATGGAGGGGACGTCCCAGAGTTTGAGGGGAGGATCACAATCTATGTCATCCTTTGCGTCATCATCTCCGCCTTTGGAGGGCTCATGTTCGGTTACGACATTGGCATCTCAGGTATCCATCGTCCCACTTCAGTACCACCAGACCTTTGCTAGATCTATAGCTAATGGCTAGATATCTCAGAGGTTTTCCGTAATATTAGAATGACCTGGTTTTGGAAGTTATATATTGGAATTCATCGGAATCCAGTTTCTATGAAGAAATATATACATTTCCTGGAAACGCAATTTTTCTCTTAATTCATTTCTTCCGAATTCTCAAGAAAATGAACAAAGCTTTTTGTGTCCAGACCCCTTTTTCGCGATTATACTCTGTCCCAAAACATTGTTAATTTGTTGTTCTTATTGACTCGCACGTTCCTAATGAGTTTTCGTTGAATTTGGTACCCGGTAATTAATTGTCAGGTGGGGTGACCGCAATGGATGACTTCCTCATAAAGTTCTTCCCGAAGGTATACGAGAAAAAGCAGCACGTGCACGAGGACAACTACTGCAAGTACGACAATGAGTACCTGCAGCTCTTCACATCGTCCTTGTACATTGCTGCCCTTGTCGCCAGTTTCGTGGCATCCAGGGCCTGCAGTAAGCTAGGTCGGAAGCCTACCATGCAGATCGCTTCCTTCTTCTTCATCATCGGAGTGGGCCTCCAGGCTGGCGGTATCAGTGTCCTGATGATCGTCTTTGGCCGTATCATCCTCGGCTTTGGTGTTGGATTCGCTAACCAGGTATTCTATAAGTTTCCTTTCCAACATGTAATACCGGCTATCGTGGGTAATTGAATTTAATTAATTAATGCTAATTCTCTCCCTGACAGGCGGTCCCATTGTTCTTGTCGGAGTTGGCACCGGCGAAGATGAGGGGAGCACTCAACATTTGCTTCCAGCTCTTCATCACCATAGGTATCCTCATCGCTGGTATTATTAACTACTTCACCTCGCATATCCACCCCTATGGTTGGAGGCTCTCCCTTGGTTTGGCCGGTGTCCCAGCAGTTATCCTCATGCTGGGGTCCATAGCCATCTGTGAGACCCCAACGAGCCTGATCGAGCAGCAGAAGCTCGATGAGGGCAAAGCCATCCTCAAGAAGATCCGCGGGACTGACAATGTGGATGCTGAGTACGAGTCCATCATGGCCGCCTGTGAGATAGCCCGCCAGGTGAAGGACCCCTTCAGGAAGCTCATGAAGCCCTCGAGCCGCCCACCGCTTGTGATCGCCGTCCTCCTCCAGGTCTTCCAGCAGTTCACCGGGATCAACGCCATCATGTTCTACTCCCCAGTCTTGTTCCAGACTGTCGGGTTCGGGAACAATGCTGCCCTCCTCTCAACTGTCATTACTGGGCTTGTTAATGTTTTCAGTACCCTCGTCTCGATCTACACGGTCGACAAGGCCGGTAGGAGGGTCTTGCTGCTCGAAGCCTGTGTTCAGATGTTCATCACTCAGGTATACATATATATACACGTACAGTTATGTGGGATCAATCATATTGAATCGACATACTGTGTTCTTCATATATACATCGGCTGAACTATAGGGAGAATAAAACACCTATCATATTTCTTTTGGTGCATTGCAGACGGTGATTGGATTGATCCTCCTGATTGACCTGAAACCGACGGGCACCTTGAAGGAGAAGGAAGCATTGGTGGTGGTGATCCTGGTCTGCGTGTATGTGATGGGATTCGCATGGTCGTGGGGCCCGCTCGGGTGGCTCATTCCAAGTGAAACGTTCCCTCTGGAGACCCGAACTGCAGGATTTGCCTTTGCAGTCAGCTCGAACATGCTCTTTACCTTTGTGATTGCACAGGCGTTCCTCTCCATGCTCTGCCACATGAAGGCCGGCATTTTCTTCTTCTTTGCCGCTTGGATCCTCCTCATGGGACTCTTCGCCCTCTTCCTCCTCCCTGAGACGAAGGGCGTACCCATCGACTCCATGGCTGACAAAGTCTGGAAGCAGCACTGGTTTTGGAAGAGATACATGGTCGATGAGGATGATGAGCCCATTGAGAAGATCCATCCGCATAAGACATAAGCAACAAGAACCAGCATAGAAAGAAGAACGGATTTTCATATATGATGACGGCCAATGCGGCACGAAGCATCCTTTTGTCACCTCAATCTCTTTGTTCAGTCGGTACTTAGTGGTTTTCCTGTTTCATTTTTTTGATTGAGTAACCTGTTCATGAATAAAAAGAAAAAATACTGTGGGGGAATAAATAGTCATTTTGGTTTTTTTTTTTTTTTCCTTTTTTGGGATCATCCTGCTGGTTTCTCACTCTTATAGATGTACAGAAGTTTTGTTTCATACTTTTCATGTTCAATCGAAAAATCATTATTGAATCAACTTAATGTTACCAATCTACGGGTGTTCATCTTCTCTTAGTTTCCCGACTTCATTTTAAACTACCTTCGCTGCAAATTAAATTTTCCGACTAGCTAATGCATATCCTCCGGAACTTTCATTTCATCTATGGAAAAATTTTGGGGGGAAAGAATGCGTTGTCTTTTACTGTAATTGAAGATAATAAATATTGATATTCGTTGTATGGAAGAAAACCGATCATGGCAAGGATCAGAATATCCTTAGTTATCATATCCTAAACTTATTTCAGAATCACATCTAAGCTTCTGCAGCATATAGATCATCACGAACATTACAGAGTCGAGAGAAATAAAACTATTTGTCGGTGCTATACTCTCTCTCTCTCTCGATTATTTCTTGAATACTAAATTTACAACTGGGAGGTGGGATCGTATCCATTGGCATGTCCAGTCTTGTTTGTTTTATTACCATTGACCCCATTAGCTCCATCTCCCTTCTCATAATCATCAGGACCTTCTTCTTCCATGAACTTCTTCCACAGCCAGTGCTGCTTCCACACTCTCTCGGTCATCTCCTCAATTGGGACATTCTTTGTTTCGGGCAAAAGAAACAGCACAAACAACGACATCACCAGGACCCAACCCGAGAAGAACAGGAATATACCATACTTGAAGTGGCACAGCATCGAGAGGAATGCCTGGGCCATCACGAACGTGAAGAGCAGGTTCACGCACACAGTCACGCTCTGGCCTGCTGACCGGGTCTCCAGAGGGAATGTTTCACTCGGGATGAGCCATCCTAGTGGGCCCCATGACCATGCGAACGAGGACACAAATGTGCACACCATGATCACCACGAAGACCGCGAAGCCCTGGCTAAGGTTGCTGGAGTGGTCCTTGACCTTGAGTCCAAGGATGATTGCAATCGCAGTCTGGGAGAGGAACATCTGGACCCCTGCCTCCAGGAGGAGCATCCTCCGGCCCACCCTGTCTACCAAGTAGATTGACACGCAGGTGGAGAGGACATTGACTGCTCCTGTTATGACCGCGGAGTACAGAGATGCGTCCCCTCCGAATCCTACTGTGTTGAAGAGGACCGGTGCATAAAACATTATAGCATTGATGCCAGTGAACTGCTGGAATATCTGTTGCAAAAGAAGACATCGAATTTGTCAGGTAATGTATACCTTAACTGGACCAATCGATTTAACCATCACGACTCACTTTCCCCCGAGTCATCATGACTCATTTTTCCCGAGTAATCACATTTAAAACCAGTACAGGTAGGGCATCGGGACATCTACTTGGACTTGGATTCATGGAATATAGCAAAATTACAGGAAAGGTACGGGCAATTCACAAGCAACAGAAATTTGTCACTGAACTCCTGAGATATCCTAACCTGCAAGGCCATGGCAATGACAAGCTGAGGCCGATTTCGCTTCTTGAGGAGGTTCCTGAATGGATGCTTTACTTGTTTGGCAATACGGCTCGCCTCAACGAGCTCAAGGAATTCAGGCTCGATGTTGTTGGTGCCCCTGATCTTCCTGAGCACGGCTTTTCCTTCCTCGATATGGCCTCGTTCGATGAGACTGTTGGGGGTGTCCACCACCATGAGGGCTCCTATGGTTAGGAGAGCAGCAGGGATCCTGCCAACCCCAGTGACAGTCTCCATCCCCATCCCCCCCTAATTCTATACACAATACATTCAGAAAATTCGTGATACGATTAGCCGCAAAGCTATTTCCAGGATGTAGTTTCATGGAAAACCCAGTACACATACGTAAAATAGTACATTTAGCGATCCATTTCTATTGCAAACTGGGACAAACACGAATGATCAAGATCCAAATATCACGTACGACTTCGGAATAATGACGAGTTTGACATTAAGTGCGTGATCCAACATCAATATCAATCGATTGGACCTATCACCAAAGTGATCTCAAGGTCAACACTCATGTGGTCAAGGACCAAATGTCTAGCTGCCAAGTTGCCCACTGATGTTCTGCCGCCTGAGGTCCGTTACCATAACTAACTCAACCCCTGCCACGGCCATGGGGCCGTAGCTATTGACTTCCAACAGTCAATCAGCCACCATAACATTGCACGTAATTTTGTCGGTTTCTTCCGATTCCGCCTCTCTGCCTAACGTTTATTATCCTTTGAAGAATAATCTGTTGTGTTTTGATGATAATGGGTGATCAATAAAGGAGGAACTGATTCAGGCCGAATAAAGAAAAAATAACAATCTTTTTTTTTTTAGTATTTAAAAGTTTTCTTTTTGGGGTTAATAAAGCGTATATAATGGATAAAGATGATTTGTACTTGGCAGTTCCGTAATTGACGAGGTTGGCAAAGAGGATTCCGATGGTGACGTTGAGTTGGAACAGTATATTGAGTCCACCACGTATTCTCGTCGGTGCAATCTCCGATAGGAACAACGGGACAGCCTATACGCATAAAAATACAAATGTTCCACCAACCATTAAGGGACGAATTAATAATAATAGTAAAAACACATGTACAGATTGTCACGTTGTCCTGCAAGAAATTGTTTCGAGACGCGCACAAGTCGCTATCAGTGATGATATTATGTGGCTTGTTTAAACAAGGCACCAACTTATATGTTACATGTGCAAATTAAAAATCTCAAGTTAGGGTTTCAAGCCAACAATCCGACAGAATCGACTTGGATCACATGCATCCTAACTATGTTGTTTTCTAATCGACTTGAACTTGAGGTCTCCTTCCATTAAATAAACTTTAATATTTTATTAACATAGAGATAATCAAATATTAA
Source organism: Punica granatum (assembly GCF_007655135.1). Lineage (NCBI taxonomy): Eukaryota > Viridiplantae > Streptophyta > Magnoliopsida > Myrtales > Lythraceae > Punica > Punica granatum. The sequence continues at coordinate 33,754,811 of NC_045128.1, forward strand.
ATTATAGATTTATAATCAAAAGATTAGATAAATCAAATCAAGAGAGTGACACGACATCCACTTTGTGATGTGGAAAAGTTGAGACCAAATTAAGATGTTTACAGAATCAAGTAATCGCAAGTATTACCCCACAACTTTTCTAGGTGCAAATGCTTCAAAAAGTTAAGGAATAAAATAAAAAAGATCAAGAGCCTTAGGACTCCATTTATTTTATTTATGGATAATTCTTATTTGCAATGATTTTTTCCTTTCCAAATTAAAAAAAAAATCGATTATGTACTTTACCAACATTTTGGTAGAATAAGCATTGCATTTATATTTAATTTTATGATCACATGTTATATATTTAACATGCTTTAGCACTAATATGTGTCGGTTTCATATGGATAAACCCGAGCTGAAAAGACCTTGTCATTTGAGTAACAACCTGGTCGACAAAGGGAGAGATCACGTTGCAATCAAGTGGAGAAATATCGCGTCTCATAGGATATTAAAACAAATAAAGTGATCTGGAAGAACTTTAGATTAATAGGGAGAGAGGAGGGGAATGTTAAAAGAAAAAGAAAAGTTGGAAATGAAATGATCGACTGTGACTTCCACTAAATTTGGATCACATGGAGAGAAAATGGAATCCTATTCCACAAAAATATAACCTCCACAAAATGGACTTATCAAAGTAAAAATCGTGAGATATTATGAATTAGCATTTTACAACAAAAAAATTTGGTAAAACAAAATTTCATTACCTTTCCAAAAGGGAAAATTGGGAAAAAAAAAAAGGAAAAGATATTTCATAAGGTAAGAAATTTGGGGAAAAATAGTACAAAACCATTAAACTACGAATTCCATGTATAAGAGGTGTATATCACCATGTGATGTGAAAAATATCAGTAGCACGGTTACGAATGGGTAAATAGACTTACTAATACAAGGGTATATATAGTTCATCAACAGCATCATGACACAAAATCCAATCACTTTTAGGTGTGTTTGTTTTCGCAACAAAATTTAACTTAACTCAACTCAACTCAACTCCACTTATCTTCAATTCAATACCGCAATCATTACTTTTTTATTTTTTTAATATTTTTAACCATTCAATTCAATTTTTAATATTAAATTCTCTCAACTATTAATTACTTTTTCACAATTCAACAATATAATCATTACTTAATCATTATTTTCTCTCAATTATTTATTACTTTTTCATATTTTTCTCATCATTCAACAATACAATCATTACAAACCAATTAAAACTAAAACTCAACTCAACTCAACTCTCAATCCAAACACACTCTTAATGTTCATTATCATGAGAATTTCATCAATTTTTTTCTTACCATATAATTACTAAGAAAGTGACGTCTAAGATTTTCTCCCATTATTTAATTAAAGTATTCATTGGTAATAACCCACCTACTTAAATAAAAATTGGTGACAAATGATATATGGTATGTGGCTAAAGATTTTTTTCAATGGAAAATTTCATATGTCAAAACAATGTCCATGAATTTTTTAGACGTGTACCTGATTAGCAAAACCAACGCCACAGCCAAGTAAAATCCGTCCGATGATGAGCATGGCGAGGTTTTGGGCTGCCGTGTTGAACACGACACCGAGCACGAAGAAGGCCCCGGCAATGAGCATCGTCAGCCTGCGCCCGAGCTTCCTCGTGGTGTACGATGCGAAGAAAGTTGCTGTAAGGCCCGCGAGATAGAGGGAGGACGTGAATAGCTGGAGCCCCTCATTGTCGTACTTGCAGTAGTTGCTGTTGTCGATCCCTGGATCCTGGACGACCCGTCGGTATACCACTGGGAAGAACTTCTTCAAGAAGTCAGGCATCGATGTCACTCCCCCTGCATCGATTAATAAATAAGATGGATTCATATCAATTACGCAATTTTCATGACCCTAAAATGAAATTATTAGGTTTGATTCTCAAATATAAGATAATTATCACGCAAATTAAATAGTTCACTTGTATTTCAGTTCGTGAATTTTTAAGTGACAAATAATCCTGATCTAGCATGATCGATGGACTGGGGACTTGCGATGGGAGGGCTTGATTGCACCAAAAAGGACTAGTTGGAGGACGTGATTGAGAAAGAATAATAATCCGAGGATCAAAACGGAAAGATCCACGCATGGCGGGAGAAGGAACCTTGCATTGCTGTAATCTCAAACCAGTAATACATTTCTCAAACAAAATTTTCACCCTATGTGTACGGAAAAAACAAAATTGAAAAACAAGCGACGGAATATATAATTCGACCATGTACAGCTTACGAGCTTTTCATGAATCGGCACTATTCGTCGGTCCAAGTTGTAATTTAATAAGAAGATTCATCACAGCAAAGGGTCACATATTCAAGTTATGTAGCTCCTCCTTGAGCCGAAGAACAAGCATTAGATCGAGTTATCGACATGATGTTCTTACCGGAGACACCAACGTCGTAGCCGAACATGAGGCCTCCAGTGGCAGCCATTACGCAGGAGATGACAACGATGGGCGTGATCTTAGCCTCGAACTGGCTCCCCGAAGGGGCCACGGAAAGTCCTCCCGCCGGCATGATCCTGAGGTTAATCTGTCTTGCCTGGTCGAAGCCTCTGTCAATGTGCTTATATGTCTTTCCTAAGAAATATGACTCCGTTCAGCAGCACACCGACTAAACTTAGAGTCAAATGCTTTGTGTGTCGTCGGGTGGAGTTTATATAGAGGAAGAGGACCCGCAAGGACGAAGTGGGTCCCAGACCACCAGGATCTTTCCACGTGGAGACCTTGACGGGTATCAGTAAAATACTAGTAAAAAATCGATCCAAAAAAATACTAGTGAAAAAAAAATTACGAAAATTTTACTAATTGAATTGGAATATATACACACAAAATTTGTGTGAAAAGATAACTACATCAGATCACATATACGTACTTAATTACGTGATTCTAATATATTACTATTGTTGTTTATTATTCTCGGCTCGATTAAGTTTCCAAGTTCTGAATTTTGCCGTAAATATTTTGGTCATGGTAGAATACAACTTTTGTTGTCTTATTCTATATATTCCAGTAGTTATATTTCAGTTTCATTACATTTTTTTAATGTTCATCTAGTTGAGTGGACGTATTCGAGATATATCGAAAAATCAAAATAATTACTAAGCCACGAAACCATATCACATATATATATATTACTATAATATAGTACTGAACATCTCAATTTACTATTATTATTGTTGAAATATTTAACAACGAGAATTTTTTATTTAAGAAAAGGCAAAATAGGTAGGCTATTGACTTGGGAAACACCATCATTAAAATTGATGTGAAGAAAAGCATGTCATGTAATTAAAAACTGATATATACGTCAATCTTAAATTACATACCATTATTAGATAAATTCTTATGCCTTTAAATGGAATAATAATATACATGGAGTAAGTTTATTCTTTTTTTTTTCTTTGTCACAATTGAGGCTCATGAATTTAGTATAATAAAATATATTTTAATAACTAATAAAGAGGCACGATTAGTTTCGTCGAGTATCAAACCTGAAGCCTCTTAATAAAATGGTAACTTTATTCTTAATCCAGCTCAAGTAGTTGAAACAACGATGGAATCACAATTACTAAGATGACAGTTGAAATCTCCATATGGCTAGATAAAAAAAATTAATTACATTAAAGATGTATTTTGTATTTTTAGTCTGTATAATTAGAATATCCACATATGTGTAATAATCTTTTCTTATAATATCTTAAATATTTATAAGAAAAACTTTTACTAATAAAAGGATGAGGCACTTTTTGCAAGCGAGTAATATTCTTCCTACCCGCTCCATATATCCAAATAGGGACACATGTACGTATAACATCACATATTGTTTCGCATTCCAGATCTGATAAACCATACGAGTTATACCATATGAAACGCGCGGGACTAGTATTGGAAGTCCATCGAAGGAGACGGTCTCACTGTTGAGTTTTTAACCGTGTCCCATTCAAGGATCCCATGGCCATGGTATATATCAATTTCACTGCGACAGTGTTTCAGTCTTAGCTGGGACTGAGTGTTGGTCCTTTTTTTTTGGGTTAAGTACAGAGTATTGATCTTGTTCCTCGTCAATTAATCATGCACGAGATGCCACGTTGAAATTGGAAAATACATTAAATTCAATTGTTTATATGATATATATGCGCATATATATATATATATATATATACTTTTATTTATTCAGGGTAAGTTGAACTTTCACAGAGATATTTTGTTTGTCGGTTGATCTCATGGATGATAATTGACACTTATTTTATTGAACTCTTGATTTAAACTAGTCTTATTATATAAAATTAATTATTTATATATACGTATATGTACATAAATAAATATATATATATATATAAACAAAAAAAAAGTGTACATGGATATAACTAGGGTAGAATTTAATTTGTCATAACCTATTGAACTTCTGAATATCAAGGTACACACCGAAAAAAAAAAGTGAAACTTGCATAAACTTTATTATTATTTGGAAAAAGAATTCTCATCACATTTTTCTCCCATTAAATAATTACATTCAAGCTTGATAATTGACTATTGATCTTATATTAGTCCCTTGCCTTATCCGCCCAAAAACTGAATCTATATTGAATTTGGGTACGATATTTGTTTTTGATGTCTCTCTGCAGTACGGGACTGCAAATAACATATCTCGGAGCTAATCGAAAAACTATGCAGGTACGTGCTGCCTCAGCCGCTATTATATCGAATCGAAGGAATAAGATCTGTTTTCTAGCAAACCGCATGCATTGGAAGGGACTGAGTTGACAAAGTATTAACGAATAACTAGGATTAACCTCTACGCACATTTTCTTTTTTTTCTTTTTTTTAAAAAAAAAAAAAAAAAGAAGGTGCATCAGATTTAGATTTTCCTTACCACTTATTAGTAGTCTAAGAAAAGTTTCCTTCGATCGATTTGGGAGAACAACTCAAAAAAATAAAGAAGTTATGGTACATGGGAGTTCTCCAACGTTTCTAGAAGACCGACATCAGGACAAGTAAGTGAATAAATGAACTTTGAGGTCGCGTGAAATAAAAAAGGCAACTTTATGATACAACCCTACAAAAAAACAGACAAATAAAAGCCACTTTATGCCATTTCTACGCGGACATCCCGATGTCCTTTTCCACGTTTAGCACACGAGCAATCATGCACACAAAGACCGAAAACTAACCATTCAAAGTAAGTATATAGATATTTTATCAATCGATCTCGGTAACTATTTATGTTCATAGTACGTAGATAATGATGAGAGATCGACTTCATCATCACTCGGTAACTATTCTAATCAAAGTGCAAAGCCAATGATAAGCAATCGGAATCAGAACAAGACTGGCTTTGCTGCTGTTCATATATAGTGCTTTTCCAAGAACTTCGACATAGGATCCTAAGGTTTTGCAGCTGCATGATGAAAACAGAACTTTTCTTCTTTTTTTTTAGTGGGATTGTTAGTTGGGGATAACAGTCGGTATTGTTCGTTAGTAGTTGAAGAAGATAAAGCTTAAAATAAAATGCCCCGTCCAGAAACGGAGTTAAATTTTAACTTAACTACTTTACTCTTCCTTCAATTCAACAACACAACCTTATTTTTTTTTTTATCTTTTTCTTCAATTTGATTAGAATTCTTTCATATACTTTTTATATATTAAATTCTCATAACTATTCATTACTTTTTCCTTAATTCAATAACACAACCATTATTTTTTCGTCTTCATAAATTTTTTCAACTATTTTTATCTTTATCCCGTGAAATCAAATAAAATTATAATCATAATCCATTACAGCAGTATTAATCAATTTGGATTCCACAGTGTAAACAGATATACTTCCACCTTGGACAGATAACTCCTTCCTGATCTCATCTTGATTCCAGATTCAACCGTTGCATCATCCAGTTTATAAGTCAGCTACGTTCTGACAAGTTTCGAGCTATGAAATTCTCTAGGCCATTGTTGAATTTTGTTCGATATATTATCTATGATCACAGGACGACCGTGCGAAATGCAGAGCAGATGTAATGCAGAAAACTCGAAAAGGCAAGGACAAAAAGCAGATAGGGTTCTGTCTTTGAATTTCCAAAGAATAATGAGATTCCAGATATCCTGTTGATCCTTAATGCGGGCAAAGAACTGCCCGAAAACAATGATTTCCCCCAAAACACTAAGCGGGATCCGAGTAAAACCTGCAACATCTCCTGCTGGAACATATGATACGTTCCCTCCTACTTCTATACAATCTCCTAAAATGTCTCGGACCCACAAACGTACTTTCTGGGGGACAATTTCTTGTCTTGTCAACGGAGCCAATCACTATTCCAATTTCGTATTGACTCCTCGTAGCGGAAGAGAAAAGAAACTGATAAAAGGATATGTCTAGAGTCGTCACCCTTACCAAGAAACTTGAGTAGAGGATTCAGTTCGTATTTACTGAAGAAGAAAGTTTGTTAGTCAAGGCATCAAGCTCTTTCTCCTGCTGTTTCTTGAGATATGTTTGTGCAGTGGAGGTCACAATCTTGATGAAGAAGTTGACGAGCACGAGCCATACAATTGAGTTCCATATCGATGCAAAAGAAAAGTCCCATTTCTTCACCTGTCAAGAAGGAAACAATTTGAACACATAGGCAAACAAGAAACCCGATCATGAATTTAACTTATATGTGGGACAAATCTAAGCTATGCCATCATATTACCTTCTTTCTCCCCTGATATTCCAAAGTTAACCTTCATATAACTTAACTAATTAATGATTCTTTAAGATAGTTCGAACCGAGAACTTAAAAAATAATGTATTTTTTCCATTCATCCCTCGAACTCTTACACACATTGTTTATTCAATCAATTTCTCATCAGGGCCAGAACAGTTCCACAAGCTTAAGATCTATTGTTCTTATGCCAATTCTTGATTGAAATCAACTACATTAATTTACAAGTCATGCTCCACTACTACTATAACTTAAGTAATAAGTTTGGTATTGTGAGAAGAAAAAGGACTAGATTTATCCTAGATAATAAGAATTGTACAGGGTTTTGATTGCATGATATAAACAACGCATATCCTAGGAATTGGATACCTTGATATTCGAAGGAACTGTAGGAGATGCTGTGAGATACTTATCCCTGACAGCATGGAGTTTGGTCATGAGCGGGGGCAATACAGAAGCAAGTCCTGGGATAGAGCTTAGCATCCAAATCAACTCGTTCTCCATCCAATTCAGCAGTTGGTTATTGCAAACGGAAATGATGAAGACCGTCTACCATCAGCAATAAAAACAAAAAGTCAGAAGATTAATGTTATCCAACACTTTTAAGTTTTAACCAATAATAACCATCTTGACTGATGCCAAATCTCGAAGCCATTCTATCTCAGAATTTTGGGTAATTCACATTTTTGTCAACTATCTTTCATTGGAGGTCTGCACCAAGGGAAAATTTTAAAACTCGATGTTCTAAAAAAATTCCTTCTATGACAATCAGTCATGATTTGTACTTAATCCTATCTTGAACCAGTTCTAAGGAATCTTTTCAGGCCACATAGTAGCATCACCACCATCATATAGACCAATCCCACATATGAAATGGAAACCACTGATGACATATACAAGAACTATGAATTCAAGATCTACCTTTACCATGCATTCGGCTGGGGAAAAAAATAAAAAGGGAAAACATTAACAGACAATTAGAGCTTGAGTGGACCTGTATGTGAGTCTTAATTATTGCTTTCCCAATCAAAGTAGCAAGGAAGAACTTCCAGAACGGGATCCCAAATTGACCACACATGATGCCAGCGAGGTCAAAGAGAGGGTTTGGCACCTGAAAAAGAAGTTTGATCAACTAAGGGTACTAGTTTTTCCAAAAGTATCACTCACCCTTTTCCTCCAACCGGGATAACAAATAGGAAGTCTGAATTGTTAACATCGCTATCTATGCAAGTTCATATAGAACTGCCTTCAATATTTACATCCTGATTGACATGAAAACTCCAGCCACTGAACCATTTAGATATAATAAGGGAAAGAGAGAGAGAGAGAGAGACCAGGTAAGAAGCGCTTTTCAACTGATGCAATCGATCAATATCAGACACATCAAATGGAACGTAAGAATAAAACAGAAAAGGGTACGAAAATGGAACATGCCTGCATATAGCTTTTAAAATAGCACGTCATAAGTTTTTCTCTTAGAACACAAAATTGCAACAGAAAAGGAAACTAACCGAGGCAAGCACTAATATGGTAAAGAAGTTCATATGCTGAGAATGTGTCAGGAGCCAGCGCTTAATTTCCCTGAGGTAATGAGCTACAGCTCCACCATCTTCACCAGATGAACCATCCAGTTCTTCCATGTCCAATCTACCTCCAGATAACCTCGCTGCAACATTGAAATGAACAGATTTATATAAGAACATACCCCTCAAGTCTTGATGAGGAAACGGAGAATAAAAATGTACCATCATCTTCATATAATCTCCATTTCGAAATAAGGTAGCTGAGTTTTATTTATTCAACAAAAACTTTTCCTTCATAAAATGCACTCCAATATGTACTACTTTTCTAGCTTTCCAAATGTTAGTGACATTGACTCAATGTTCCAAATCCAAGTTAATTCCACTAACAATGATACTTTCTCAACTAACATGCCTCAATGAATAGGATATGGAGGACATCATAAAAAAGAAAATATCATTATGTAGGCTACTCCTACATGATATCCATTCAGTCAGGAGTTGACTTACAACATTGAAATAAACCAAAACACATGAGATCAAAGCTTCCCTCCATTCAATGATTTTCAAAATAGCTACAGAAAGCACAATTTTACCGCAATGTCCTCATACCTGCCCTAGAAATAAAATATGGTGGAAGCTCCCCAAGGGCAGTGCCAAGTCCCCATAGAACAGCCTCGATCTGGACCTGGGGCAGAATGCTGCTCAGGGGGACCCTAAGCCCATCCACTAGCTCAAACAATGGTGGCCCAAACTCAGAGCACTCCTTGCCGAGCCACGATGGACCTCTTTTCAATTGTATTGTATCATATGGAGCATTTTTCAAATCCACCCTACCGCACTGCATTGCTTTGATAGTGAAGAATGCAATATGGGGGCCCAAATAAAGGACAAAAGTGTGCAAGCCCGATCCTGCAAAAAAGAAAGCCATGAGATACAAGAAATACGATGTCCCTCAGGGGGATTTTGGCAAATGATGAAAAAAGAAATAGTAAAAACAAATAGAATGCTTCAGGGAGCAGCTAAAGTTAGCAATGAGAGAAAGAGTATGTGCTTAGGGTAGATGACTACTGGCATAAAGCCGCAAGACAGAGACTAAGGTCAAAGTTTCAACAAGCCCTTTAATATATTATTAAACCTGCATTCAACTGCTAATCCTATTCTAATACCTGTGCTTCTAAAGCATTTTTCAATTGTCCTTAGAGGGCAGCAGCAACACAAAACTGGATCCAAAGTATCAGCAACCTTTAACTTTATACAGCATTCTTTGTTCTGAATGACTAAATCTTAAACTTCTTCTACATGAGTACATGTAAAAGAGTTTTGCTTACCAAGACCAATTGACGATGCAACTCCAAGGGCTATCCACCAAATTCCATACCGAACATAATTGGAGATCTCCTCAACATGCTGTAGCAACAGATTTATTTATTAATCCAAATAGCTTTGCTGAAATGTGCAATTGACACCATACAACATCATAATACAAATCATGACAGGAGAAATTAACCACAATAATCGCAAGGAAAAGTCACCTTTTCATGGGGGCCATCTAAAGTTACAAGCAAGATTCCAACAGCTACTGTCCCAATGCTTAATAACAAAAGGTAGCCACCTTTTGCTAGAAGATAAGATATTACTCGCTTAAGATATTGAACAACAGCAAGAGTGAAGAACTTCAACGTTTTGACAGGTTGTGTAGTTAGGGTCAAATGTTCAAGATCTTGTCGGTGCCTCTGGCGGAGTCCTGCGAAAATTCAGCAATGTAATCATCAATTGCATAGGCATTAACAGTGTTTCAATTGCATGGACCCTTTTGCATCAATTAACAGCAAACCAAGCTATGGAGCAATCAAAGCACTTCCTTTAATACACCCAACACGTCCTTTTTACACCATTAAACCATCCTGGTCGTGTTTCTCTCATCCCATTTTCAGCATGAAGAAATTTTACATTCAAGAGCGCTCTCGTGTAGATATGCCTCATTACTGTAGAATTGTAAACCTATGGCCCATTTGGTGCAAAAAGAATACACGACACGGCATTCTTATTCGTATGGCAATCCATTATCCTCCCTTGCCATTATATCATATCATTTCCAATCTATTTGTCGCTATAGTCGATACTTGATAGCATAACATTCACCTCAGCAGAGAATATTCATCCTAAAGAAGCTGCGAAAATCATATTTACTACGTATTCTAGGGAACTTGCAATGGACACTCTCAGATACACTAAAAGCAGCGGTCAGGGATACAAGGAGAAATTTGCTTTAAATGCCAAAAAGGTTGGAACTTCTGAGCATTTGAAGTATATTATTATCAGCATTACAATACCAAGCCATTAACGCAATCTTTTGCCGATCAACCTTCAAAACATATGAATTCTCATAATCTCAAACACCGGACGGCATTCCGCGAGATCCAGAATATCAGATCGGGGATTCTTATCCTAAAATCACACACTTAAGGGATTTGAGCTTCAGCTGAATGAATCCCATCTCAAGACTCAAAGCAAAATATGGGTCCGAATCAGCTGAATAAGATAGCGAAAAACAAATTACGGAAGACCCAACAGAAAGTCGCATTGCCTGAGAACTCGCCTGAGATGGAAGCGTCCATCTGCCGAGGAGAAGAAGAGGAAGTTGCTCCTTTTCCGGAACCCATTTACGCTTCCATGCCCAAATCAGAGCACCCTCTTTCCAATCGCCGCAAACCAGCTCGGCACCGGTGGATATCGGGGTGAAATCACGGTGTGGGCGCCCACTAACACGAGAAGATCGAGGAAGACACTCCCTTAAAAGCGGGGGATTATGGAGAAATTGGCCTTTGCGTTTGTCGGGCGATCCTTAAAGAGGCAGAAGCAGAGGGAAGAGCTATGGAGTTGATCTTGCGTGAGGAAGAAGATCTGCGATTGAAATGGAGCCTTTATCGCTCTCTCCCCCTTTACCTTGCCTTCCCACTATGAAATTTAGAGTTCCCTTTTTTTATTTAATTATTATAAATAATTTTTCCCCCTTTTTTCATTTTTCAGTTTTGAAACCAATGAAACGGATATTGCGGGGCCATAAAAAAATAATAATAAAGGTCGAGCTGAATAATAACTGATGAAATAAAACATTCCGGGTTTGATTAAGTACGCAAAATTATATTGATCGTGTAATTTATTTATGATTTTAGTGTGTGAATATATATTGTTTTCTAATTTTGTAAATAAGCGCTTAAATGTTATCGTTTCTATCATTCTACTAGTCAAGAACGTAATAGGCCTTATAATATTTGTGGTTACCGATATAATAGAAGGTTTAGTAGATTGAACGTAGCCAAGCATTTTTTTGACAAACGAATAAGCAACATTTATTCGAAGAGATATTAATCACATAAAAAGAAAAATGTATATATTTTCTTCGGGAACTATCTCTAGCCATTTGTAACTACTCACGTTGGCTAACCTCATATACATCTAGATCTCTTAAAGGCCAAACGCAAACTTAATATCATTAGACTTTCGTGAAACTATTGAGGATGAAGACATGAAGTTATGGTTGAAGAAGACTTAGAATACGAAGGAAGTATGAATTGACTCAACTCATTGCATTTCTAAGTATAAAAAAATAAATAAAAAAGGAATTGTGCAGAGTGTTTAAATTGGTCCTTGAGTAAGTTATGAGGAGACTATATTAGAGAATGCTAATGGAGGTAGCAAGAAAATATCAAAGGAAAAAAATGGAATGGGCATAGAATTGCAGAACATTATTGATTGAGCAGAAATATTCCGAAAAGGAAAAACTTTGGGAAATAGCGTGATCCATAAGTAATATTTTGAATCTTTATATCCAAAAAATAATAATATTATTAAAATGCAACAAAAAGATTGGATAATTTTATTTTTCTAGCTAAATTGGGGGAAAAAGTTATTTTCTAGTGAGAGGATAACGTCCCTACTTAAGGGGCAATGTCTCACCCAAACCAAGGGTCAACGTGCAAGTCGCAAAAATCCATAATTGTTGATGCAACATTCCACACATTTATTTATAATCATAACCATTTGTATATATATACACATATAACACGCATAAATATAATTGATAGCAACTAACAAATGATTGCAGCGTCAAAGATTTGAATCAAAAAGAAAGAAAATTTGCAGCCTTCAAAGACATAATTAAAGAATTTTGTATTTCTCCTGACTTTAACATGATAGTGATACTAGCTTCCATCGATAATTTGATTTTCTCGTAAGTTCATTTATTTTCGGTCATGAGGTGACTGCCAAAGCCGCAATTGCTTCCTCTAAATAAATCATAGTGAAATTCAAAGGATTTCTTTTAGCATAATAAAATTATGTGATGGTGTGGTCCTTTGTAGTTTGCTATCCTATCCCGGGACGATACTTTTTCTCGACCAGACATGGGGAAACTTGACTTGTTAGGTGGATCTATTCATCTTGTTTCGTGCACTGTCGCTATCATAACATCCCTAGGCTTGAATCAATTACAAAACACCAAATTATTAACTGTTATATATATATATATATATATGAATTATCGTTCTAGCAATATATATATATATATATATATATATATTAGTACTAATTATTAGCATGTTCTATATTAGATAAACCCCATAAGTACTCCAAAACAATATCTCTATTTTTATCTTGCTGTAGCCAAAAGGAATTTTATTATTATTATTATTATTATTATTATTTGCTTATCTTTCAATATCCAAACGGCATTTAGGCAAAGGTGTTGACCTTCAGGTTGAGATTAGTCGCAAATGACTGCAAATTGATTGGAGAAATTAGGCAAGAATTTCATTTAAGGCCACTAATATACCAAGAAAAGGAGAAAAATAAAATAAAAACCTAACTTAAGTGAAATTTCCAGTTCATAGTCAACCAAATTGACATGTTCTAACATATATAATATTGGATTATCCATAACCAAAGTTAATTTGAGAAAATCGTTTGGATGCACTTTCCACAAATTAAAATATTTAAGGGGGGCCATATTAACAAGGCGAGGAAGAATATGCTTGGAGACAAGCATTTGAAAATTGGTTTATTCTATTCACCCGAAAAATTGGTCTATTTCTTAAGCTATCATTCTGGTACCTTCACCATGTGCGCTAGCATAATCAACGGTGCGCTACGAATCCTGCAACACTTATAAGTAACCCTTCACCTCATTTAAAATAATGAATTCCGATAATATTCATGACTCGACTCTTGGCAATCGTATCTAAGATTTTCTCGGGAGTTAGAAGCATATTCTCTATCTGTACTTCAACTGATTTCTACACGTAAACCATTAGATGGGATCAGGTAGACTTGATTCTATGCGAAATTTCTTGTGGTAACCGGATGCCGGTGTGCGACAAAGAGTGCAATAATTTGCAGGGACACAAACATATGAAATGCCCCTGCTTATGTATATTTTTTATAAAACAATTAAAACATGTTCATCTCCCCTATAGGGCTAGCGGACCTTTATTTTATACTTTCTTTCGTTTTTTGTCTTTTTGTTATTAAAATATTTTTTTATTTACATGCTCTATATTTTTTCGGGTTTGTACGAAAATTCAATGAATTCCGAGTAATTCAACCGTGTTAGGCCTACTAAGTGACAAAACTATCTCAATTGTTAATTTTCTCCTCACACGAGACTGGAATTCGCCTCTTTTTTTTTTTACTTTTATCTATTAATTGCATTTTTTTTTTAGATTTTAGAATATGATATCCAGAAGTTCAATGGGTTTTGAATAATCTAGTCCGTGCTAGGCCTATTAAATAGCAAAACTCTCATGATCGTTAATTTTCTCCATACACAAGACTTGAATCTAGCCTCAATTTTTTTTGTACTTTTATCTATTAAAACAATATTATTTGTCTATTTACATTTTCTATTTCTTTCGATTTTGGAGTATGATATTCAGAAGTTCATTGAGTTCCGACTATTCCAACAAGTTGGGTTGGCCCACCGAGTAGTAGAACTCTCACAATTGTGAAATTTCTCTATGCACAAGACAAGAATTCCTCTTCCAAGAAATAATGGTTGAAAATCACTTGAACCAACTTATATTTTTTATACTTTATAATGGTTCCTCTGCGATTTTAGTTCCTTCGAAGAAAAAATTCATGAAACGATCTCAAAGTAGGGTGTGTGTGTATATATATAAAAATTGGTCCACAATCTTTAGTTTGTCAAATCTTAATAGAGTGAAAGTGCATCTTTCATAATATGGTACGCATAAAAAAAATGTGCCTTTCACATAACAATAATCAATTATAATTAATTTATGACATAGATTGAGTAAATCTCTTTCGTGTTTTAATGTAATTCAAAATTGATATATGATCATTGCTTCCATACGAATGTCTAATTTTTTCAAATTAAGTACATATTAGACACATGATAAATCACATGCTCTAAATGATGGGAGTCTAAATGAAGTAATGTCAAATTTTAAAAATACATTCAAGTGTATTCTTTTTAAGAAATAAATTAGATCGAGCGCTTTAAAAGACATTAACGAAGGAACGAAAAACTGAGGGAGATAAAAGATAAGGGACGAATAAATACAAGAGAAATCAAAAGAATTTTTTCTTCTTTCTTTTCTTGCATTTTTAGCTTTGAATACAATTTTTGTGTACTCTCTGATCTTATACAAGTTTTCATATGTACCACGATTTTAGAAATAAACTATTTATAAATAAATATATATGCTGATTGTATTAGATCTCTATCACTTATGCTTTTAATTAAAATTCATTTATTCAATAATTGCTTGAAGTTCATGAGCTAATCACATTGAGTCTTGGATATTGTACTAAAGAATATTGGACCGAAGTGGGGCCTACAGAATATTGGGCCGATGTAATGGACCGCAGAATATTGGGCCGAGACTGGAAGAAAAATACTTACATCGTACTTTCTTGTCTTCTAAAGCACTCCCGTTCGGATTATATTTGGACCCAAGCCCAAAATTTATATGCCTTGATTACTCAAATATTAATTAGCTCGTGATTACCGCAAAGGCGTCTGCATTGTTGTGAAATGGAGATTGGCAGGATCAAGCTTTTTCAGATTAATATCAATTATTGCCTCTGCCGACCGCGTATACGATTCAAGACAAACGACTGTCTTAATCAGTCGATATAGAAAGACGAAATTAAGAACGAAAATGCATAGCTACATATGAATAAGATACTGATGCACACAGATGGATACACGAGCTCTGGTGGGGACTCGTGAATTATACAAGTTTCTAAATCCAATATTGGTGTCATTTTTCAATATATATATTTTAATTTCACATACCATATCAGATATGTGCTTTAAAAATAAATAAACAAAGATAAAATTAAAGAAGCCCTGCCGCGATGCCATATAATATAATTCATGTGCTTTAAGGAATAATAATTAATTTTTCCTTTCATATTCTTTATGATAATCATATATCATGAGCTAGCTATGAGATTGTGTGATTCCCAGTTCCCATGATATGAAAACAAGTGGGAACCTCACGAAAATATTCAAAGAAACCGTCAAACCTAATTTCCTTTTTGCCAACATTCTTTTCCAATTTTCCAAATAACTTATACTCAAATTGACATGTATTTATTTAGCAAACAACAATTAATTATCATTCGAGATTGTATTTTCCCGAGCAAAAAGTTCTTTAATTGTAAATTAGATGACAAGCAAAGAATAATGCCTTTCTTGGGGGAGAATTTCCTTTTATTTTTTTCTCTTTAAATCTGTTTTTCCATTTCCCTTTTCTGGTTTTCCAAGAGATCGTGAAAAGAGGGGGAGGTGATTTCTTTCGGTTAAGAATGGACTCCTTTACATGTCTATCCTTTAGAAACATTCGAAAATGTTTCACACGTCTTTATTCCTTCCATCTCGGACAAGAAAATAATATCGTTTCTCGATCGCATTCCTAACTTTGTCTTTTTCATATACTCATCCCATATCATAATGCGAGTATGAATTTCATTGAAGTCTAGATAAATTAAATCGGAGCAGTATCATCTTTTCCTCACGTGTGCACACGCGGAATCATGAGCAAAAAACGCTTCAAATGAAATGTCCTATGGAGTTTAATCATATTGTATTACAAATATTTACCAAACCTTATGCAGTCGGTATATAACCCGAAGTCGTCATCACGGTAGATTTTTTAACATATCATGGTGCCGGTGATGTCATGATTTAGTTATCCAATGTAATTGAAAATAATTTCTTCAATGGTGCTTTTATGACCAAGACCATACCTAATGGTATATATATTAGCAAGATGGCAATATAAAACACAAGAAATTGGCTTTGCCAAGAAGAAGGGATAAAGCTTTACCCAACACTCCTTACCAAATGAGACCAGCAAGAAAGGTAGATAGAGATGGAATACACACAAACACAGACGCATATGTCATGGACATATCGCATTCATGATGATCTTATCGACCCACACATAGTATCATCGAATGATAACCTATATATCAAGACGATACTTAAACGATCTCTAAGCCATCATATGTGCTAGCACAGCATACCCGACGACCCTGCCATATGGCGAGCATGGGCATTTTCATATCATAATGCATGAATCACATGACCTGGCCTCGGCTGCTAATCTAGTCAATCGCTCACACTGGTCTTTTTTTAATTAAGAAACCCCACATGTTGCATAAAAGGAGCTGATTGCCTGGTGGGTGGTATCCAAAGGAGGGGGTAATGGAATCAGATGCCCTGATTACTCATTAGATAATGAGAAAACAGACAATCAAGTCACTCTCAACAATGCCAAAGCCCTACAGAAGGTCTACCAGTTCTCACTGTCATCAACAGTGGATCATCAAGATCTACTTATACACAAAATTTCTATAGGAGGAGAGCCCATTAAAAATCAAGCAAACCAGCCATCATTTATTACATAACAACCATATTCCTTTCTTTCTTTAAGTCCTTAAAGTCATTCAAGTCAGCTTAGGTTCTTGATGGGGTTCTTTCCAAGTTCAGAGAAGGTGCGGAGGGCAGTAGGGGTGGTGTTCTTCATGAACAGTAAGAGGATCAGAGGGAAGGGGCTGGATCAGGAGGAGGAGGAAGAAGAAGAAGAAGAAGAAGCGAGTGTGTGTGGTGATGGGGAGATGAAGGAGAAGAAGAAGGTTAAGATCAGAGGGAAGGTGAGGCTGATGAAGAAGAATGTGTTGGATGTTAATGACTTCAAGGCTTCACTGCTTGACAGAGTCCATGAGCTGTTCGGGAGAGGAGTGTGTCTGCAGCTTATCAGTGAGGTTCACTCTGATCCAGGTAACCCTGACCTCTCTCTCCCATTTCCGAATCCAAGATCGAAATTAAGGTCGAAACCCACAAAATTAGAAAGACTGATACCTCCTGTTAATAGTCCAACTGAATAAAGAATCTGAACCCGATCATTGGGGGTAATTTTGTCTGCTAGCGGAATATATACGAACTTGGAAAGCAAAGGTAACGATAAATGACTCTTTTTTTTTCTTTTTTCTTTTTACCTTGCGGGTTTTACTTTTTTTACCATGGTCACTTTTCTTATGGAATGTGGATGTGGCTCGAAATTTTCCAAAGAAATTTCATGGAACATTTTTTTTTTGAGTAAATAATTTCATGGAACATTTTTATGTGACATGTTAAGGTTGTTCAACAGTGAACTTGGAAAGATGGTTCATATTCCGATTGGACAGTGCATGACAAAGTATGCCAAAAACATCACTGTTGCTTGACATTTATTAACAAAGGAACTCTCTTGTTCTGTTAATTGAGTTTGCTTCTCCAAATTCCCAAACTGATAATCTCTGGCATTGGTCCTGTCGTCCTGATGCCTCGTAAGCTTCGACAACTCAGTTTTAACCAAACTGGGAAACCATTATGAGGCGTTTGGTTTCAGAGTTAAAATAACTTTGATTTTGATTGTGGAAAAGGACAAATGTTGTATAGTGTGTTAAGTTAAAGTTAAAGTTGACTTGAAAAATGTACCGGGCCGTTTGGATTCAGAGTTAAAGTTACTTTGATTTTGATTTTGATTTTGATTGTGGAAAAAGACAAATGAGATGTAGTTATAAATTTGACTTGGGAAACGTGTGTTTTTGTTGTGTAGTGTGTTGAGTTAAAGTTAAAGTTAAAATCAAATTTCGGGAAAACAAACGGGGCCTATTTTTGTTGTGTAGTGGGTTGAGTTAAAGTTAAAGTTAAAGTTTTTGTGATTGTAACCTGAAAACAAACGGGCCATTAATGTTCCAAACTTTCAGGTAATGGTCTGAGAGGGAAGCTTGGGAAGGAGGCATACCTGGAGAAGTGGGTTACAACTGTGACCTCACTGAGAGGAGGAGAAGCCGAGTTTCCAGTCACGTTTGACTGGGATGAATCCTTGGGAGTTCCCGGAGCTTTTGTGATAAGAAACTACCATCACAGTCAGTTCTACCTCAGGACACTAACATTGGAAGACGTCCCGGGATTCGGGATCGTGAAGTTTATCTGCAATTCCTGGGTCTACCCAACACACCGGTACAAGTATGATCGGGTTTTCTTCTCCAACAAGGTAATCTTTATTATGCTTGATTATTGAGTTGTAATGGGACTGATTGGAAAATTAAGAGCCAAGGTGCTCATAAGCCATGTTTGATGGGCGATGCTGATGGATTTTCTTCCTTTAAGAGAATTTGACTCGTGCCTCTAAACTTCCAGTTTCCGAAGCCATGAAGCTCGGCTACTGCAAGTCGGCACTAGCCAATGCTTTGACTGTACAATTGGAGTTCCAAATGAACAGTCCTTCAGATAACAACTGAAGCTTTTTATTCTTGCTTTAGGCATATCTTCCTTGTCAAACACCGGAACCATTACGCCTGTACAGAGTGGAGGAACTTGTCAATCTACGAGGAGATGGGACCGGAGAACTCAAGGAGTGGGACCGGGTCTACGACTATGATTACTACAATGATCTTGGATATCCTGACAAAGGTCCAGAATATGCCCGCCCGGTTCTAGGAGGGTCCGAGAAGTATCCCTACCCTCGGAGAGGAAGAACCGGTCGGAAACCGACGAAAACTGGTTAGATTCATGATATCATAGATGCCAAGAGAAAAGTTGCACTTTCCCCTAAGCTACTGCTACCATGTCCATGTTCACCTGTTAATTGATGAGTTCTTGTGTTAACAGATCCGAAATCAGAGAGTAGATTGCCGAGGCTGAGCCTAAACATTTACGTTCCTAGAGATGAGCAGTTTGCTCGCCTAAAGTTCTCCGAGTACCTGGCCTACTCTTTGAAATCCATAGCCCAAGTTACCCTCCCAGAGATTGCATCATTATGTGACAAAACTATCAACGAGTTCGACACGTTTGAAGATGTGTTTCGGATATATGAAGGAGGCATCAACCTTCCGAAGGTAACATTACTCGGAAAAGTCAAGGAGCGGATACCGTGGGCGATGATGAAGGAACTTGTCCGTGATGATGGTGAACGCTTCCTCAAATTTCCGATGCCTGATGTGATCAAAGGTAAACAACCTCTGAAGACACTCCTCTCACTTCTAGGACATCCATGTGGTGTCCAATTGAAATATACTTTTTTCCCTTAAATTCTCAATAATGGGAAAAATGAAGAACTGTTACAATTTTTTACAGTTTTCAAAAACCAAATGGAGCCAAATGTGTGAACTGGCTTACTGAACTTTATGATGGATGAGTGTAATTGCAGAAGATAAGTCTGCATGGAGAACAGATGAAGAATTCGGGAGAGAAATGCTCGCGGGGGTGAACCCCGTCGTCATCCGCCGCCTCGAGGTAAAGATTTTCAGCTCAAGGTTTTCTTTCGAATTTAATAGTTTTCATTGGTCCCTTTAGTTAAATTCCATCATTATGCAGGAATTCCCCCCCATTAGTAAGCTGGATCCTCGAGTCTACGGGAACCAAAGCAGTTCTATGAGAGAAGAGCACATTAAGATGAGCATGAATGGGCTCACCGTGGATGAAGTATTTGCCGAACTTAATTATAACTCTTATCCCTCTTAAACCATGTGGAAAAATCAACTCCAACTATATTTTATTATGTGTGCAGGCGATCAAGAACAATAGGATGTTCATACTTGACCACCACGACACGTTAATGGCATATTTACACCGTATAAACTCCACGAATACGAAAACTTATGCCACTAGGACTCTCCTTCTACTTCAGGATGACGGGACTCTGAAGCCAATGGCAATCGAGTTGAGTCTGCCCCATCCACAAGGAGACCGCCACGGGTGCGTGAGCAGAGTTTTTACGCCGGCGGATAAGGGCATTGAAGGCTCCATTTGGCACCTTGCGAAAGCTTATGCAGCAGTGAATGATTCCGGGTTCCACCAGCTCATCAGCCACTGGTACGAATTTTCTGGCAACATAACGAAAACAAAAGGGAAATGGAATTACAGGTTTGGTGTGGTTAAGCGTCAGATAATAGGTGTTCTTCTTGCCCCTGAAAAGCAGAACCAGTGTTCGCATACAACCTTAAGCGAGCAATCTTCCTACTTTTAAGCTTGCAGGACATGAAACCAATAATCAAACTGTGACCTGGCTAATGCAGTCTCAAGTTCACGAAGGAAATTAAGATTGTCTTCATTGGTCCTTATGTTTCTTTTTCATTTACAGGTTGAACACACATGCGGCAATTGAGCCTTTCGTGATTGCCACTCACCGACAGTTGAGTGTCCTCCATCCTGTGTACAAGCTCCTGCATCCTCACTTTCGTGATACAATGCACATCAATGCCTTGGCTCGACAGATCCTCATAAATGCCGGCGGAATACTTGAGAGGACTGTTTTTCCTGCTAAATTCGCAATGGAGATGTCTGCAGTCACTTACAAGAGCTGGGTTTTCACCGAGCAGGCCCTTCCTGCTGATCTGCTCAAGAGGTATTCTACTGATCATCAACAGTCCTAGTAGTCATATTTTCAATCGACAGTCCTAGCAGTCATTCACAGTCTTTGGCCTATCTATTTCGATGGAAGTAACACGAGAATGGAATGGAATAACATGCCTTATAATTACCTGAATTTTGTTCCCTTTTCATTCCTGCATACCAGATGGCGTGCCATATATGAATGGATCTTATTAGAACTCTAGAAACTGTTTTGACATCGCTCTATATGATGCTTATGTTCAGGGGAATTGCGGTTCCCGATTCGGGCACCCCTCACGGCGTTAGACTCGTGATTGAAGACTACCCTTACGCAGTGGATGGACTTGAGATTTGGTCCGCGATTGAGACTTGGGTGAGGGACTACTGTTCCTTCTACTACCCGACGGAAGATCTAATCCTAGGAGACTCTGAGCTGCAATCATGGTGGGCCGAGATCCGAGATGAAGGCCATGGTGACAAGAAGCACGAGCCATGGTGGCCCGAGATGAAGACCCGAGAAGAACTCATCCAGTCTTGCACTACAATCATCTGGGTGGCCTCCGCCTTCCATGCTGCCATCAACTTTGGTCAGTACCCTTATGCAGGGTACCTCCCGAACCGCCCGACAGTGAGCCGCATGTTCATGCCCGAACTAGGCACACCCGAGTACACAGAGCTTGAGCGTGAGCCGGAAAAGGTGTTCCTGAAGACAATCACAGCCCAGCTCCAGACACTCCTGGGGGTATCCCTGATAGAGATCCTATCCAGGCATTCGAGTGACGAGATCTACCTGGGGCAGAGAGAGGACTCTGAGGACTGGACCAAGGACGACGAGCCAAGGGAGGCGTTCAAGAGGTTCGGGGAGAGGCTGGTCGAGATTGAGAAGATGATCGTGAAGAGGAATGATGACAGCCGGTGGAGGAACCGGCGAGGGCCCGTTAACGTGCCTTACACACTGCTGTATCCGAACACCTCTGATTACACCAGAGTTGGAGGGCTCTCTGGGAAGGGAATTCCTAACAGTGTGTCAATGTAAGGAATTGGAATTCCTGGATCAACTGGGTGTCAGTAAAATTTAAATTTTTGTATAGGAATTTTGATTCAGTGGATACATAAGGCATCAAGAGCATCAGCTCTAGTGATTTGAGGGGGTATTGAGCTTCAATTACCGATTCAAGTTTCTCGAATGATTCAATGGAAGCGGCCATCGCTTCACGGATAATTTAAACTTGATGGAACGCACACTTGGGAAGGCGGCATTATTAAATATGCATCGTCATACTATAAGTGCACTTTACACATCGTATAGCAAAACCAAAAGCGAAAGGACCCATGCCATGATTACTGGATAGAACAAGTTACCTATCAAGGGGGAAAACGGAGACTTTTACCTGCTCATATACCATTAGTCTCTAAATAATCGGCAAACGGAAATCTTCCCGAAAATTCATCTCGCGGAGTATCGGAAGCGGTCCGACTATTGCCTCAGAACCCGATTAAGTTCATGGGATGAGTAGTTCAGTATGGATACCGAATCTGACTCAACCATCGAATTAATTTTGAGCTGGTCAAACTTGGAAGGCACCCAAAGGGAGGACACAAATGGACCAATGAGAGGCAAACTCTTGTAAAGGAGTAATTGGGGGGAGAAGGATCGATCGGGTGCTTACTTAGTACACAAGAGGTAGCTGCCCCCAAAAATGGCGAGAGAGAGCTCAGTGCGGATGCCAAAAATGGACATTTCATCTTGTGGCTTCAGATACAAGGGATGATATTATCATCAATGTCAGCACAATAAATGAGAGAGAGAGAGAGAGAGAATTATTGTGCTTGGAACATAGACGAGGCGGTCCGCAGAATTAGTCACCGTTAAGGATTCAGATATAACATTGTCTATCATTTCTGTGAACCACGACTGTTATGTGAAAGACGCAAGTGACAAGAACGAGAACATGAGTGACAGGAATGTATTGCTCTCGGGAAATGCCGTAATCTTAATCGCCTAGCGGCATGGGTTAGTAGGTTCTCTTCTAGTACAAGGGGAAAAGGGTTGGGGTGGGGGGTTTTATGACATGGACATTGCAACATCCACAAGGCAAATGTGTTATTTGTGCATGATTGTCCTTCAAGTGTTGCTCCACCCAGGAAAGCGGTATATAATCCTCCACATCTGTCTAGGAAAACTCATCTCTCTCTCTCTCTCTCTCTAAAAGTGTACTTTCTTCTGTGTTGCATTGTATAGATGAGCAACACAGTTCTGGTAAATGAGGTGGCTGAATTCCCTCTTCTCTCCATTGAAGAAGCTCTGGTTCCGCCTCCATTCGGCTCCGAAGAAGAGTAATGCATTTCGATATCTCCCCCTCTCTTTCTCCCTCTGCACTTTCACCGGTTTATGAAACTAAAAGTAAACCACGACCGATTCATCCACACACATCACATCCTTGTTTCATTCTGGTTCTGCTTCTCTCCCTTTTGCAAAAGCTGCAAAACAACATGGTCAGATAGATTTAGGAAAAAAATCAGGTAACGCCGTATGGCTTTGTATGTGATCTCCTCAGAGATGACATCATCGGTTTTCGGCTTTCAAAGACTGTTTCTTTCTTTTCAAACTTTCATTAAGAAAATCATCCCTATGTCTAACAGGATCTGTTTCTCTGCAGGAAGAGGGATATACATTTTGTACGACGATGTAAAATCCTGTCCTTACGAGGACGTTCATGTCCTCTGGTCAATTCTGGTTGAATCAAACACGGGAATACAACCAAAATACTAAGCCTGCACGAATGGAGGTAGAACCCGCAGGAAACAAAGATCACCAGACTTGTACATAATACTATTTATATCAGAGTTCTGTTTTCGGCTTCTGAGGGTTGTTCCATATTATCTTGTTTTTTGACCCCCACAGCTCTTCGGTATTTTTTCTTGCTTATGATTGAAAGTAATATGCCTGTCTTAACTTGAAAGAGATAATAAAGCCTGGAGGTTCATTCGACAGGTGCTATTTCGGCTTGCTAAGGCTGCATTGTCTGTTTCAGCAGTTGAGGTGGCAGTTAGTATCTTCATTTTCACTCCCTCATCTGAGAAACTGACCGAAACAAACAGTGAAAGAGACAGCCTACATGAGTTTCATGTCTTCCTAAAAATCCGAACTGAATGTGGTGCAATAACTTCAGAATATCACAGACAAGAAATTACATTCCCTCAATATAGGAGTAGCGGTCATCGTAAACATCATAGAGAAACTATTGATGCTTATAATAGATTTCAGAACCGGCCTAGAAGATTGCCATACAAGAGGTAGCATAAGCAATTTTCTCAATGAATCGTGAAAGAAGAGAAACAGAATAGCGGCTTTCATTATTTTAGATATCGCCTGATACAATTGCAGTAGCTGCTAAATCAGGCACAATAGAAGAAACTCCACAATTCTTGAGATTAAAATTCCACTTATCAACTTCCTCCATTATTCACCGCACAGAGAAAGGAGCCAGTTCTGCAAAGATGAAAAATTAATGAAAATTAACAAACAAATGACGGAAAAAAGAAAAAAAAACCCTGGAACGGAAAAATATGCAATATCGAGTTTCATTTGCTGACTCCTACAGGTGATGCAACTTAAAATTATTACCAACATTTAGTGGTCGCAATTGACCCTTGATGATCCTATATTAACTGCTTGAAGAATATTATCTTGCACCAATCCACAATTACGCTCTTTTTCTAATCTGAATATTCAGTAAACATTACAATCTGCTGCAACAAGATCCAATTCTTTCAGTCGAAAGGATAATGCCAAAAGTTAAAAGAAAGCCACTTACAGATCTAGGTTGGATAAATCTCCTAAATTTACATCATCATTTCCAGCACGAACCCTTTCCTCCTAAAGCTTTGAGTGAATCTCGTCCTTTTGAGATTTTAAAGCCAAAAGCTTATATCAAGCAGATTACTCGCGTATGAATCACCTGGTTATAGTATCATGACCCGATCATTACAGGGCTGATGAGCAGGAATTTTCAGTAACATTCAACAGCCAGTCTTTGAAGAAAGCCTGAAGTTCTACTGCTGCAGGGGAATGTGCACCCAGAGGAGTGATAGTAATCTATCAAAAACAATCATTAACACCATGTCAATTATCTGGTCACTGAATCAGAAAAAAGTTACACAAGAAAAGGAGGGGGCACACACATATCCTTCCTGAAGAGATCGGCGGTCAGTGTCCTCATCATCAATTACGCTTTTCAATATCTGAATATGACAAAAAGGCATATAATTAACGCAAACTTCAACAAAAATCAAGAATAAGCAATACAAAAGAAACTGAATACCAATGAGAACAAGTACAAAATTACTCTAAAGAGTTCACTGACATAAGTGGCAAAAGGTAAAAGGAAAATAAATTTGACAGGGATGGACCTCTCTCTTGAATAGAACATGCTCCTGCTGCATGCCTGATGCATTGTTTTCCAATGTTACATTAACATCTCTGTCCATTGTCATGTCTGACTGAATGTTTCCTCCTTCCATCTCAGAGGACACTTTCCTCCAGCCCATCAAAAATATACTTCTACCTTGCTTTGTCAGCTTATAACCCTTGCAATTAAGGGGGGGAAAGAAAACTGGTTAAATACCATTTGAATTTGGAGTCTCCCTACTTTTCTAATAGAAAAAACATAATAAGTACCTTTCGAGAATATTTGGCAAAGTAGTTCATTAAAGGATTAAAGCCAGCTCTAGGATTTTACTAAAAGAATGTCGATAAGGATGTGGAAAAAATCAAAGCCAACAACATCTTCATTCTATTAACTGGCATAAGCTGAACAGCTCTATAGGCATGGCAATTTGCACTTTGACTTATATCAAGAGGAAGTTAGACTTGAATTACAAGAAGCTTGTAAATATCTGTACATTGATGTTAATTAATAATCATACTGCATGGATTCACGAAAGAGGACCAAAATGTCCTGTGTTCAATGCCTAGCCTTCCTAAACTCACCAATGAGATAAGATTAGCAGGGACACTTGGCCAATCGCACTATCCGTCTAAATTAGCTCAATACCAGAGGTGACAATCAAGTGAAAAGGTAGAAGACTTATATAAGGCTTGCAAAATTTTCCTTTCGCTTTATAGTGGCATCCGAAGATAAAATTAAAATACCTTGTGATGTGCCATATTGTCGGCAGATCTACATTTAAGAAGCATCCAGTAGGATATTGGTTGTTCCTAATCTCAGCAACTATTCCACTTATTATGGGTAAGCAAGCCTCAGCTGCAAGTGTGAAATCTTGATCTTTGCTTTTACCTCCAACCCTGAAAGTCAAATCCAGACCAAGAAGAAGATAAGGACACATCATTATCATGCAGTGAACATGAAACGAATATCAAATCTAAACTGTTAATAGTATAATCACACGGTCTACCTGGTGTCTAGTGACAACTAATCTAGTCACTGCAGTAAACTGAAAGTAATCAGCCCAACTTTCTATCATTCACAAAGTATTGGCATATGTATTGGATTTATGTGGGTTTGATAATATAAGCACCCTTGAATTAAATACTTACCAATCATACGATATTGAGACTGAAGGTACACCATAAAAGAAAGCCTCACGTGCACCAGCTACAGTCCCAGAGTAAACTCTGCAATTTGATGGAGTCAACATTGAGACAAATAGAAATCAGCAGGAGGAAGACTGACAGCCAACTGAACGAGGAGCTGCAATCACAAGATATTACTTCTTCCAACAGCAGCACCTATTTTGATACTAATGCACCTAAATCATCATTTTCCTACTTCAATTGCTTTGGAGACGACCAACACTCTGACTTCTAGAAGATTTTCATGTATCTTCTCTTGGATATGTATTTTTCCCCATATTTTGCAAGAATAGATAGTACCCCACAGAAAATAAAGGGTCTTTAAAGAAAGGAGCTACAATTTCCAAAGGATAATATTCTCCCCAAGGAATGTGATTCAATATAACTCTTCTCAAGATATATGCAACTATTTCTTCCTTCTGATAAGTGACCTCACCAAGGGCTATGCATGCAGGGGGGATTTAACAGATATGCTACTAATTAGATGTCTCCAAAGTTTCTATTTACAGAAAATTAACATTTCCTTTTCTTCAAGTATCAGATGTTCATGCTGATAACCACTTCAGATATTTCAACTCTATCGTTGTTGTGATCCTTAAATCAATTAAAGTTCCTCACTAAATGAGGCCATCTTTATTTTTACATTTTAGCAGTTGAAATTAGGCCAGCTGAAGGAGTAGATTGGCAGCCTGCTATGAAACTGAAGAAGAACAAATGGAAGCAAATTGCAAAGAAAGACACAGTAAAAGGGTACTGACGTGTGATATCCACAGTTACTGCCCTTGTTAATGCCACTGAGGACCTACATGAGGAGCAAAAGGGAATTAATCTGCAGAAACATTTTGTTTAAATAAAGGCGGCTGTCGATTTTTGTAGAAAGGAAATTAAGAATTTGAACAATATGTCATTAGAAATTTATTATTATTTGGAGAGACTTTAATGGCTTTTGCCACCCCAATGTGATAGACAGTAAACCGCCAAAAGAGGAAGAAAGGACAGTATTATCATGCATGTAACAGACAGCAGAGAAAAAGCAGGCGCGGAAATCAGTGACATCAAGTGAATCCTCAAAGCAAAATGATAATTGAAAATTTCATGCCTATAGCAGAGCATTGGAGAGCTACCAGATCAGGTATTGAAGGAAAGATTGCTTTGGAAATACCCAGAGAGGTACAGTCTGCTGGAGTTCCTGTATGAAGAAATTGAGACTCTATCAGACGCTCACTTACACCAAGCTGCTCTTTTATTTCTTTCTTGATATTAGAAATTAAGGGGAGCACTGTAATGATGTATATTGATGGTTCAAAACACTGATGATATTAATTTTCCAGCCTTGAATTTTTCAAAAATTCATCAAGCGGTTCTACATTAATAATATAATAATTCAAAGGGAAAACAAGGATTTGTCACAGTAAGAAGAATATTAGATCAAATTTGAACTAGACCGCATGGACAAGTTAAATACAGTAAACCCCCAAAGCTGTTTGAGTTCCAGCTGTAACAAACCAGCGACTGCATAGGCTGTTGCCCCACTGATATCTACTCGCTTCACGGCAATCGGATGGCGCCATGTGATGCTGTGACTCACAGCTGACTTTTCCCTACACAGCAACAAGGCCGAAGGATTGAATATATGGAAAGAAAAATTAAGGAGATCAGGCAGATTGAGACACTAATCAATAGGCATGCCAATAGAAACCAAAAACCGCAAACTATTCATCAGAACATAAATATTTTGGCAACCTGGAAAAATCAATTTAAATCCATATTACAATTGAATGATAGGAAAAGATCAGTATTTTGGCAACCAAAACTACAACCTTGGAAAATCAATTTAAATCCATACTGTGATTGAATGATAAAAAAAGATCAGACACTGAACATTGAACACAATCCGCTTGGAAACTATCAAGCTAAGGGGAAGAAAATCGGGCGAGAAGGTGGACATTAATTAAATCGACGGGCAGTTCGTTTACATCAGAATGAAGCTAGTTAGCAGCTAAAGTACATCCGGAAGCAATCAAAACTACAAATTTGACGGGGAAAAACAGAAGCACAGAGAGGTAAGGAACAGGGAAGTCCTTCTTATTGAAGAGTCCATAGGAAAAAGAGAAATTTCTCAATGGTTCTTCTGCGTACTTCATGTAATGATCAAGTGAGTTCAGTAACACAATTGATCGCAGCTCAATGCAAGTGTCAAATAAGCATAAACTCAAACAGCTGGTACACGTGAATGAAAGATAGCACTCAAGGGCAGCAGAGACTGCCCAAACCACATACTGAAGAATCAAACTTTCGATTAGCTAACGGGTTTCAAATCTGCAAGATCCTGCGAAAATCAGACGGGCATCACATGACAGTTCACTCAAAGCATCACGTTCGTACGATGAACATCGAAACGTACGAATCAGGAGCGCAGACGAGGACAGAGTAGCGGTTGATGGAGACGAGCACGCGGACTAGAGCTTGCAGGCCGGGGGCGTCGATGCCGTCGTCGTTCGTGACCAAGATCGCCGGCCGATCGTCGGTGGTTCCCGCCATTTTTGATTGCCTGGGCGACGACCTGGAGAGATCCTGTAGAGATTGACGGAGATTGAAGGCGGACGTTAATTAAGGTCGCCAGAGATACCGCTTCCTGACAGCGGTCAAAACCAAGGGTAAAACGGTAAAAGAGGACTTGGTAGGGACTGACGGCTTACGACCTCGCTGTGTTTTTTTTTTTACCGAAAACGGTGAATCTTGAAAACGGCAGAACCTGATCCCGTCAGAGGGAACACAACAGCCCCATCAGCCGTCACCCCAACCAAAATTCACTCCTAGATTCCACTCCCCCCCCCGCCTCCACCCTCACGCACATATTCTTGCGCGTGTACCTCACTTTCCTCGTGATTTGCTAAGAGACCACCTGCACCAGAGCCCTTTGCTCGAACAAAATATTAAACTAACACGTATATCTACTGCACTTTTTTTTAAATATATTTTATTTATGCTACGTTTGATTTTAAAGTAAAATTTTAAAATAAGATTTTAATTTTGAAAAAAAGTGATATAAATAATTATGTATAGAATTCACCATTTGACTTTGTATGAATTATTTTGTTTTGTTGTGGGTAGAATTAAGTTAAAGTGTGATTTTAAAATCACACTTTGAAACCAAATAAGCCATAATATTTGATGATTAAATCTAATAACATGCCCGAGTTCAACAGCCCGTTTAGTTTTAGGGTCAGTTTTTAAAATTTTAACTCTAATTTTAATTCTACTCACTACACAACAAAATTCAACAACACAATTATTACTTTTTCTCTTTTCTTCAATTTTTTTAACCATTTAATTCAATTTTTAATATTAAATTCTTTTAACTATTCATTATTTTTTCACACTTTTTCTCATAATTTAACAATACAATCATTACGATTCAATTAAAATCAAAATTCAATTCTACTTAATTCTAAAATTAACCACACTTCAATATTTTCTCTTTTGATTGAGGGCCAGCTCAAGCGATGCAGCAGAAGCAGTGTGAAGACACACTGTGAGTGCTTTTGACCTCTTCAGCTTAGGGTGACGAATGGCATGTCATGCGATAGGAATGACCTCGAAATCGAGGCCCATTGGAAGTACTAGAGATGGCGACCGCAATTTGCGTAATTACCTTGATCAAGATCCTCTGCAGTTCTAGAATTAAGCAGCCAAGATCGAACATTTTTATAAGATTTAGGTCGTCTATCGCTGTTTATAAAAATGTAATTCACCTTCTAAAAATGCAAATGCTCCGCTCTCGATCAAATTTGAACCGAGAACGGGACCTTTGTCCTTCTATTTGAGTCCCCATCATTTCACAAATGAATTGTAATTAGTTATCCCACTCGCGTGTTACATGCGAATTATTACTCGTAAAAAATAATATTTTTAAAAATATTAATTATCTTATGATTGTAGAATTTAGGTTTTGATACTTTGCAAGTTGACGATTAAATGAAACGATTAAAGTTTTTTTAATAGAAATTAATGTTGCGTTTGGTTTCAAAGTAGGATTTTAAAATCAGATTTTGATTTTGAAAAAGAGTGGTATAAATGTGGCTTACTATTTGACTTTGTATGAATTATTTTGTTTTGTTGTAGAAAAAAAGTGGTATAAATGGGGTCCACTCTTTGACTTTGTATGAGTTATTTTGTTTTTTTGTTGGTAAAATTAAGTTAAAGTTGTGATTTTAAAATTTAACTTGCAAACCAAACAGGCTGAGGTAGTTAAAAATACAACATAAATTTATTCCATGCATTATGAGATTCACTTAATATTTTTATTACTGTATCTTGTTTTGAAACTTGCATTTATATTTTTATGTGTAAATTCTTCTACAACATTTTACTTTTTCATCAAATTAATGGTAGCTATTTAATAAAAAACCTATGAATTATGTATAAAACATTAATTATTTTAAAATCTTTATTATTATACTTTTTTCAAATATGATTTTAAACGTAATATATGATCCGTGAAGCATATAAGTTCTTCGAACGATTTATTATTAAGTAAAAGATATAAAATTATAAATATAAAAATTTTTTACAATTTCGATTCGCAAGAGAAGCCTTGTTTCTTTCAAGAGATAGTCTTATTTCTTTGTTGAGCCAAAGATGAAATAGAAATTTGAAAAATTATTATTGATTTTTATTCTTTTACTTTTGATTTGTAAGAGAAGTCTTTTTTTTTTTTTTCGCGTGCACTGTGGTATCCAAAAGTCCAATTGAACTCCGACTAATCAAGTTCAGTCGAGTCGGCCTACTAAGGGATAAATCTCTCACAATGTAAATTTTCTCAATTTACAAGACTCAAACTCGAGATCTTATTTAGGAAAATAAACGTCGAACTATTTGAACTAATCCACATTGGTAAGCCTGATTTCTTTTTAGGGTAGGCCTTTTTTCTTTGTCTTTATCAAAGATGAAAATAAGAGTTTGGTCAATTATTACTGAATTTGCTCGTTTAGTTTCGATTTGTAAGAGAACTTAGAGGTTTCTCTTTTATTTCTTTTTTAGTCAAAGATAGAATATGAGAGTTTGGACAATCATTATTGAATTGATTTATTTTTCATGTTGTTGTTGGTCAAGTTATCTCCATAAGTGAATGAAAGTAACACAATGGCGAACTGAGGATTTGACACTTGGAACGTCTTTGTTAATCATCTCTTTCCATTTGGAGCAACCTCTTTAATCCTCAATCTTCGTTTTGTAATTACATATTATATACATATTGGAGCTACATCATCTTTAGTCATAATTTGTCAATCTACGTGACTCATAAAATATCAAGTAAATCTATAAATTTAACATATGAAGCAAAATATGTACGCCAATTATAGTTTTATGGGCATGCTATAGGAGCATTTATTAATAATCACCCATTAATTAAATTATCAAATCCAGAAAAACCTCGTCATCAAATAAGCGACATATAAATGGAATCAGTATTTTACTATAACAAATAAATCCGTAAAATTTGACGCAATTTTTGTATTTAGGGCATATGATTAGTTGTTTTCTCTCATCGCTACGTAAACGACATCTGAACGGGATTAGTTTTATCAAATCCATAAATAACAAATAAATCCATAAGATGTAACTTGATTTATGTATTTAGGATATCTGATTTATGGAAGCGATATCTGAATGAGATTAGTTTTATCTCGTAAAACATTATCAAATCCTTAATAACGAATAAATCCATAAAATTTGAAGTAATATATGCGTTTGGGGCATCTGATTAGTTATCCATATACGAATTAGAGATTTTGGAGGGGAAACTGCAGACATGTGAAAATACGTATTCCCTGTGGGGAGGGGGGAAAGAAAAACCAGACATGAAAGAGGAAAGCTTTAAAAATCAGAACAGACGGTGTTTTTTCCTCAGAATTCTCCTCTCTCTCTCTCTCTCTCTCTCTCTCTCTCTTCTTTCTCTCCGTCGTCGCTCTCTTGCTGTGGGTTGCCTGGAGGATTCTGCTGTCCGTTGCCGTGAAGCGGCTGCCCCGGCATCGTCCGGTGCGGTAAGATTGCCCAAAGATCAAACCTTTAGCTGTTTCTGTGCGGAGAATTCCAGGGATTATCCGAATTTCGAGGGTTTTGGATCTTTCCCGCTTCAGATCTGGTGGTTGCCGGTTCGAGGTTTTGATCGGGAGGGTGTTCTGGGGTTGCTGGGAGTGGGGATTGAGATGAATTCGGAAGCTTAGGGCCGTTGGGGCTTTAATCCAATGCCTATGGAGGAGAATTTGAGATCCGGGGATCGGTCGGGGATTGTGGTGAAGAAGAGGAGCTCCTCGGGGTGCTTGATTGTGAGGAAGAAAGGGGATGCGGTGTGTGGCAGCGGTTCTTCGGGGTCTAGGAAGGGTTTTGCTGTTAAGAATGAGAGGAAGAGGCCGAGGCCACCGGTGAGCGACTCGGAGTCGAGCAAGGAGGATCTCCCCTTGCCCCCACCTCCTCGCAGGGGAGTTGCTGCCGAGACTATTCGTGTCTGTAACGGTTTGACTGTTCCAGGTAAGCATATCGCTGGAGACAGCGAGTTAACTAGCTGGAACGGGGAGGAGAAGAGGAAGAGGAATAAGTTGGATGTGTTTGAATTTGATGAGTATGATGGGATTGACGGGGAAATTATGATGAGGAGGAAGGGTGATGGGGGTGGGATTGGAAAAAGGTTCATGGGGTCAACCTCTTTAACTAGGAGTGGCTGTGGAATGGAGTTTGAGAGTGGTACAAGTAGGCATGCTGTTGTTGCGAGTAGAAGGAGCATGTACTTTGACAGAGCAGGGAGCTTAAGCGGTGAGAGGAAGCGGGATGTAGAAAGGATTCCTCTCTCTGTTATGAGAGAGGAATACATGAATAATTCCGATAAGCCGATTCGGGTCCAGGGGAAAAATGGTGTTCTGAAGGTGCACGTGAACAAGAAGAAGAAACTAGGTGGTTCTACAAGTGATTATGATTGGAAGAATGACGATAATAGGAAGAGCTCCAGGTATGACGTCATAATTAAGAAGAATGCAGGTCTTTTGGCCTCTTCTGCTGATGAACACGGATATGAGAAGCACAAGCCCTTTTCAAGAATGCAGAAAGATAGGCTGAATAGGCAGAAATTTGTGCCAACTGAGACCAATGAATCTTCTGAAGAAGATTTGGGGGATAGCGACATGTTATTGAAGCAGAGATCTGAAGAAGCTGCCAGGAAAAATGTTATAGTATATTCCTCGAGGGCAGAAAAGAAAAGGGGTTCAATTTCTAGGATAGATAGAGATAAGCTGACTTCTAAGATTAGTCAGCCTAGAGATGGGGATTCAGATGATGCCAATATTTCTCTGAAGCGGAAATCCCGGGAAGTGGAAGGTCGTGATTCTTCCATGAAAATAAGCTTGGAAAGTGAAAAAACCCCAAAGGGGAAGGCTGTTGCACCGGGCAAGGGCGTGAAGCGTGGCAGTGGCACAGAAAAGCAGAAATTGCGTGAAAATATAAGGAACATGCTCCTGTCTGCAGGGTGGGAGATAGATTATAAACCTAGAAGGAATAGAGACTACCTGGATGCAGTTTATGTTAGCCCTTCAGGGACCTCTTACTGGTCTATAATCAAGGCTTATGATGCTCTTCAAAAGCAACTTGATAATGAGACTGGCGTGAATGGAGGAGATCGGTCGGCATTTAAAGTATCTGATGAGATCCTCAGTCAGTTAACGAGGAAAACCCAAAAGAAAATGGAGAAAGAACTGAAGAAGAAGCAAAGAGAGGGTACTGAGAGTGAGAATACCGGAGAAGTTGCTAGGAAGAAAACTTCTTATACAAAGGAGGAAGCAGAGAGCACTGAAAGTGATAGCGCAGAAGAAAAACTGAGCTCCTTCATGAAGCAGGGGACGAAATCGTTGAAGGGCAAGACCAATGACAGTGGTTCAACGGGGTCAC
Source organism: Punica granatum (assembly GCF_007655135.1). Classification (NCBI taxonomy): domain Eukaryota; kingdom Viridiplantae; phylum Streptophyta; class Magnoliopsida; order Myrtales; family Lythraceae; genus Punica; species Punica granatum. The sequence continues at coordinate 33,789,534 of NC_045128.1, forward strand.
AGAAGAAATCGGCGAAAGTGTCCTCTGCTAATGTATCTCTGCATGGAAGGAAGAACAGAAAATTGGGTAGATGTACTTTACTGATACGCAGTTCTGACAAGGGGTCGAATTCAGAAAGTGATGGCTTTGTCCCATACACAGGAAAGAGAACTCTCCTTTCCTGGCTAATTGATTCTGGGTTGGTTGAGTTAAGCCAAAAAGTGCAGTATATGAATCGAAGGAAAACTCGGGTGCTGCTGGAAGGGTGGATGACGAGGGATGGTATTCACTGTGGTTGTTGCAGTAAGATCCTCACTGTCTCGAAGTTTGAGATCCATGCTGGTAGCAAACTGAGACAGCCATTTCAAAATATATATCTAGAATCTGGTGCTTCACTCTTACAGTGCCAGATAGATGCATGGAATAGACAAGAAGAGTCTGACCGTGAGGGTTTCCACAGTGTAGACGTTGATGGTGATGATCCGAATGATGATACTTGTGGCCTCTGTGGAGATGGCGGAGATTTGATATGTTGTGATGGCTGCCCTTCAACTTTTCACCAGAGCTGCTTAAATATTCAGGTAGCTTTGATTGTTCTCTTTACTTTGATTAGATCACTGTGCTTTCAGTTGCTCCTGTGTGTCTTATTCATATGACTGTAGTCCAGTCTGAATTTCAAAAGTTAAGTATTGTGTATTTGAAACTTCTGTTGGAACTTATTATGGGAAAATGTAATATTTCTGGGTGGAAGACCCAAGGGAAGGGAAAGCTTGCGTCAGGAAAGTAATACTGATACTACCTATTATAATATGTCATGATGTTTGTAGTTATGTATTGTGAATTATTGCGTTAGGTGGCATAACTGTTTGGTTGAGTTGGTTTGATTTAATTATTAGCCCCTGGAAGAGGGTTCTAGTAATAGATTGAATTTCATAGAGAATTCTGGGCACTATCTTCTAATCACGATGAAGTGAGATATAAATGATAAATACCCATATCCTCTATGTTCCCTTCATTTTTCTGGGAGTTTCTGTTCCTTTCTTGACTCTCATATGAACCTGTGACTTGTTGCAGATGCTTCCCCAGGGAGATTGGCACTGTCCTAACTGCACGTGCAGATTCTGTGGATCAGCTGGTGAACATGTTTCCGAGAACCATTCCTTGAGTGCCAGTGAACTTCTCACTTGTAACCTCTGCGAGAGAAGATGTAACTTTCTTTTCTTCACTCCGATTATAGAGTGCTGATTATTCTGTGCTTCTTGTTGTATTCTTAGGCATTGATGATATTGCTTATCTTTTTGCAGTTCACAAATCCTGTATCGAGGATATTGATGTGATTGCTTCTGACTCTGCAACATTGAATCCTTCATTTTGCAGTCAGAAATGCTGGGAGGTAATATTTCTTTATTCTCTGTTCTTTCTTTATTTTCTTCCAAAGTTATCCACTCAATTGTTTCTCTTTTGTTTTCTCTAATCAGAATTCATTAGTCATTCTGCATACTATTGGATGGTAATATGAGGCCCATTTGATTAAGACAAATTTCTCGTTGCTTTTTGCCAGCTATTTGAACATCTGCAGAAGTACCTTGGGGCTAAACAGGAATTAGAGGGAGGATTTTCTTGGTCCCTTATTCGCAGGACCGATCCAGAATCGGATTTTTCTATGCGAGGGCTTCCTCAAAGGGTGGAATGCAATTCTAAGCTTGCTGTTGCACTCAGTATCATGGACGAGTGTTTCTTGCCTATTGTTGACCGGAGGACTGGAATAAACATGATACACAATGTTCTCTATAACTGCGGGTAACGCCCTACCTCATATAGATTCTAGAGACAAGTTTTGCACCATGAACACAATAGTGATTTTCTGACTGCAATTTTTTATCTTCTTGTCATAGATCAAACTTTAGCCGGATTAACTATGGTGGATTTTACACCGTGGTCTTGGAGAGGGGTGACGAGATAATCTCTGCTGCATCTCTCAGGTAACATATTTCTAGTCTATCGTAGTTAGTGTGGTAGTGCAGTGGTTTCTCTATTTTCTGTTAATGAACAGAAAAGGAGAGGGGAGTAAGAGTAAGAGCCTAAGAGGTAGATAAAAATGAAAAGAATATGAGAGTTTGGCTTTTCAAGAAAATTACATGGAAATCTGCCATTAAACACTAGAAGAGATGGTGATAGCTAAAACAAGATGAGCCAAAATTTGGAATATATATATATTGTTTGCTGAAGCGAAGCATAGAAAAGTGAAAAATATTAATTATTGAAAGTCAATCCCCACATGAGGTCATGGACTTATGCTCTATCTATTAACAAATCAGGTTTCACGGGACTCAGTTGGCAGAGATGCCCTTCATTGGGACCCGTCATATTTATAGGCGTCAAGGGATGTGTCGTCGTCTCTTCTCAGCCATTGAAACTGTAAGCTATGAGATATAATAATTGACGCTTTTCTCCTTTGGCAGTGAAATTCTGCTATTTCCCACTTTCCACTGCAATTTACTCTTATTTCCTTATTACAGGCGCTCCGGTCCCTCAAAATTGAGAAGCTTGTTATTCCCGCTATTTCTGAACTTATGCATACGTGGACTGTTGTTTTCGGCTTTACTCCCGCTGTAGAGTCCCTGAAGCAGGAAATGAGGTCCTTGAATATGCTGGTATTCCCTGGTCTAGATATGTTGCAGAAACATCTTCTTGAGCAAGAAACTGCTTGGAGCAAGGGAACTGCAGCTTCTTTTTCAGGTTAAAGCAGTTGATTTATTGCTTCTTCATATTTACATGACTTGCAGCTATTTAACCCTGTACTGTTATTTTGTTCTCCAGGTGCAGCAGCTATGGAACTCGAGGAAGGCAAGAAAATTGCTACCAACCCTCTCACCTCAGATAAATCTGATGGTGATTTGTCATCTGAACAAGTTCTAGAGATGGGTGGCAAAGTAGAAGAGATGGATAGTGATCCTAACTCTCAGGGTGGTTCCTCAAATGACACTGATGTTGTGAATAGTTCAGATGATGCCATAGTTCATCTCTCCTTTGAGTTGGCTGTTAAGTCTGCGGAATCTCAACTTGAACAAACTGTGGATGCGCCATCTGATTCTGATTGTGGTTCGCAGGACATGGAAGAGAAATATATCTTGAACCCACCTGGTCAAGATAGTGCTAAGCCTATTGAGAGTGGTGACATGAATGATTCATGTGATATGAAGGTCGAAGTTTCTTTTGATGAATCTAAGCTTACTCTGGAAGGAAGGTCCCTGGAGAAATTAAAGGAGGTTGCTAAAACAAATGATGCTCAGATCCCCGTCAAGTGCATGTCTCCATCAGATGTGAGTAGGACTGCACCAGAGATGGAAGAGAAACCAGTGCAGGCTCCAAAAGAGGAGGAAACAACAGAAGAGATGGATGTGAACTCGGAAGATGTTTCTGCGAGTCTTCCAAGCAACAGTGCAGAGCCTATGCCAGTTAATTCTGATTCAAACTGCCAGGTTAGTGGTGATGGTGAAAGCGAATCAGAGGTGCCTGCTGATGGTGGGGCCTGTTCTCCACAAGATGTGGAAGTAGGGATTAAGTCAGTTTCATCTTCTGAATTTGATGACAGTTGGCCATCTTCAACAGGGAGTGCGAGGGATGATGCAAATAAGGTAAATTAAGCATTTGTAGAGCCTTCTTTCTCATCATCTTCGCACGAAGCAGATGACATTCTTTGAGGTATTGAGCAGATTTTCTCGATGCTTCTGTCCCATTGACCTTGTGAGTTTGAGAGATGATGCAGTGGTCGACATTGAAAAGCCATCAATTTATGAGACAGGAGCAGGCTTGCTATTGTTGACTTTACAGCTGACTTTGACACTGAGTCTTGACTTCCTCCTGTGGATTGAGGGTGCAGCCGGTTGTTTACTTGAGGATGTCTTTTATGAAGTAAATAACAAGGATAGGATTCACCAAAGCTTCGATATATAGAGTGAGAGCTGAAACCCCGGACTGTAAATATTACTCTGGTGCTGAACGCAGTGAACATACTCGATCGGTGTTAGTGGTATCTCAGGTGGCAGTATCCCTCAACTGAACAGAAAGATGGGCTTCATTTCGTAATACCCCTATTGCGATTGCCTTCTTTCCCATTGTTGCTTGAAATTCAAAAGGCTGCCAACCATCTTCCGTGGAGAGAGCTCGGGATGTTCTGGGCGGCTTCTTGCCCATACCCATGTTGATGGCTGATCTCAGACTTTGCTTGGAGTGGATGATCCAGGAGCAAGCTTCGAACCGAGTTTTGTTCTAGAAAGTTCCAAAGCAAGAACTAGGTTTCCTCGTCCCTTCAAGTCTTCGGAGAGGGTCTATGCGTGTACCTCATTTGCGGTAGAAAACAGTCGATTTTTGCTCCTATGAGCACCCCATTTTCATAATTTTCGTTGTTCTCTCAAGTGGATGTCCTGCTGAGTAGTTTCGTGTTATCTGAGGATTTTAGTTGTTATCGCGGTATTGCAGGGATGAGTAATATAAGTCCTGACAGATTAATGGATGTCTTCTCTTGTTGATGCCTACTGATACTTCATATGAATAGAAACCTCATTTTCTACGAAGCGATTTTCTCCAATAATAAATAAATGAACAAGGAAGAATTTCTTTAAAAAGAAGAAGAAGAAGAAAATTTTCTTTAATAAATGAGGAATTCTGCTTGATCTCCATTGGAATCTCTCGTTCTTGGTGGCTTGCACATCTTCCATAAAGGACGTGCAAGCATGCTCTTCACTGACTTGCCGGCTCCGACTATTTATTCTGATAAAGCCCGCTGGAGACATCACCATGGTCGAACATGATCATACAATCAAAATGCAGCGAGGGCAAGCCAAGGAGAGTTATACGGGCATTATTCCGTTCATCTGTTACAAGGTTGAACCAGTAAAATGTATGCAGGGATTTCGGCAGCTTGGGGTCGATGAGGAGCATCCACGCACTACGGCCGTTAATAGTCAGAGCAGTCGGGGAAGTAGGTTCCGAGTTGCAGGTTTTGCAGTTATCATATTGAGAAAGTGGCGGAATGCCACCTCTACTTACGGAAAGCGAGGGTGCAATGTGCTAGGGTGAATAGTTCAAGGAGATTCGGATTCAGTCGGATCAATAACTTGGGATTAATCGTCTTATGCTCCTTTGTGTTCTTTCTTTTTCGGTGTGCACCTTGGTATTTGAAAGTCCGATGGATTCCTACTAGTACGGTCAAGTTGGTTCAGTTCATTAAGGGGTAAAGTTTTTTCCAGCGTGAATTTTTTCCATTCACAATATTTGAACTCGATACTTTCCTTAAGGGAACAAGCGCCTACCGCTTGAACTAATCCGCGTTAGTTTCCTTTCTGTTCATTCTGAGGATGGAGATTTGAGCAGGGTCTTTGCGACAGCGCTTCGATGAATCTATTCATTCTATCTTCTTTTTTTGGTAAATGCCCTCTTCAAGTTCTAAAACCTTAAGTAGGACCAAAGATGTGCAACGTATAAAGCCCTGTCAAGTTGTTCGTGAATTCCGAGGGCATGACAGTATTCGACATTGCAGTTGCAGCTTATCTCCTGTAGTAATTGCAGAAACATATAGCCAGAAGATTGACATGCGAACGAAATGGAAAAGCATACATTAGGAAGCTGCGGAAACAAATGTTTGGTCGATCGAACTATTATAACTAGTTCAAATACAATCTTGTCGATACCGAATTTGTGTTCCGTGAATAGATTGAAGCGAGAAGTTCTGGTAGTAATTTTTTTTGGGATAGAGCATTTATTGGCGAGCATTTTATCTTGCCAAAAACGTCCTCTACCAAATTTCCTTTTTTTGTTAAAAGAATTTTCCTGTCCGGATTTATACGGAAACTAAAATTAGTTAAGTAATAATAGTACTTCCGGAGGAGTCTTCCACTGAAAAACCGTGCTGCCAATAGCTCCAAACTAACTTTCCCGCCTTCACTATTATCCCGATAGAAAGCTCCAGCAAAGCACAACAGGGCAAACTGCACGACAGCCCCGGAGATCGCAGGCACGGCTATCGTCCCGTCTCAGGAAATGGAAAACTACACGGGAATCGTCCCCTACGTCTATTGCAAGATCCGGAAGCTGAAGCGGAGGCATGGATTTCAAAGGCTCGGAGACTACCTTGATGAACCACCAACGGGGAGCAGTATGGCAGAAGGCAACAGTTGCGATCGCTGTGAGTACAGGTTCTGGATTTCTGGGGATGCAGGCGATCATTAAGAGGTGAAATGCTCTTCCCTGGACATCGAAGTCGAGATTAATGTCCATGCAGAGGAATTGTGGATTTATGCTATTCTCTTGTGCTTGTTGTATGTTGCTTTTTTTTTCTTTTCCCCAAATGTAGTCCGATCACTTTTTTTTTATTTTTTTTAATTTAATTTTTTAGGAGTGAGAGGGACCGCATTGCCGGTGGCTGCCAGTTTTTTAGGTAAACGGATGAACTGAAAGAGCTCATCCTTTTGAGAATTACAATTCCTAACATGTGTATATATCATAGCGACCTCTCAGGCCGGAAGAACTCCCAAGTTTTCTGATAAGTAAAGCACTGCGAAGAAGACTCCGGATTTATGAAATAGATCCATGAATTGTCAACATGAAGATATATATCCAATGCCTGAAGAACAAAACTAAATTTAAGCTGTACATTGTAGAATGGAGCTGTTATCCTACAAGAATTCCTCAGCTGAACTCAGATCATCTAGTATTTCCGACTTAACCTCATCAGGAAGCGGGGCAGATGGGCCTGCCTTCGAGTAGAAACTGGCAAGAGATCGTATTGCTCTCTCCAGTATAACGTACGATTCCTGCAGGAGAAGCCACAAAGAATCACAGTAAGAAAAACGATTCAAATAACCCTTATGGGTTTCCATCGTGATAGAAACCTGTCAAAGTGTAATGATTCTACCTCCCGGGCAACAGTCTGTTGTCCCGTCCAGTTACCCAGATAATCCCGAATCGACTCCTTCGCAGCATCTGCAGTCCTTCTAAACTTAACGACGTCCTTGGGATCCTCTTGCAGAGACTCACGCAGATTCTTCACGACTTCTCTTGCCGACTTTAAGTAAGCCTTAGGCAATACTTTGCCTGATTTGGTCTTCTCATTAGGATCAAACAGTGATTTGACGGCTCCAATCACTCCTTTATCTTCTTCTTCTTCCTGAGTGCTCTTTTCTGCAGCTAAAACCTTCAATGGACTAAAGATGCAACTCAAGGTCGTAAGTGTGAAAATGGAACCACCGCCAAGTACAACATCCCGGCGAGTTGGTGGCGAGTCGTGAGAGTATGACACTATTGGAGACCTACATTGTAGCTTACCTGACAAATAGAGAACTCAGTCAAGAAGAAACAACAAATAAGAACCATCGGCTGAACAGAACAAGAAACTAGCTTAGTCTTGCAATGGCAACAAACAAAGAGGAGCGCCACGATAAAATCGACGAATTGTGGTCTTTGGCTACATTGCGCTTCTGCAGTCTATTTGCGTACATACTAGCCAAAGCATGACCAATTTTCTTTTAATATAAAAAGCAACTCGAACTCTATCTCCCAAGACCTGAAGTGTCTTTTTTTTTTTTTTTTTTTTTTTTTTTTTCAGAATGAATGAAACTCTGTTACTAGAACATTGTAAGGAATGTGATGCCAACGTCAAACTAGGCCCAATACTCAAGTATAAGTACAAGGCACAAAGACATTTGCTTTCGATCCACTAACATGACATATTGTCGATCGATGCCATTGTCGATCGATGAGTAAGCAAGAGATTAACGGCGATTAACAAGAAGTCCAGTACTTACGTTCAATCTCAAGTTTCGAGCTTTTCCCTGCAATTCCAAAAAGGGGGGAGGGGACAACCTTTGCTGCTGCAAGAACAACAGCCATGTCTTTTCCTCCTGTTCCTTTAACAATAATCTCAAACTTCCAATGTGGATTCATAAAGCAGCATCCTGCAAAGTGGTAGCCACATTTTCAAATCTCTTGCAAATCCCACAAGCACGAGGGAAGTAACTTTCAAGACATCTGATACCAAGTCCTAAATTCCCGTCTAATAGAAGAAGATGTTGAAATTAATTGAAAACAAAACGGACGATACCAACACATGGAAAGGAAAGAGGGGAAGTCGCATATGGAAATCATAGGAAAGATAAGAAAGTACAGAGAGATTGTTTTAACTCCATGAGCAAGAACTGTCGGAGGACGGAAGATGAAGGAGATGATCCCTAACCTTCTTATGGGCTTCCCCTCTCGCGTTCTTCTGAATCCAATCAGAAGAAAAGCTGAACTCTCTCTTGTTTCTTTCATATATGGTCGATAACTTGGATGAAGGTCAAAATAGTCAATTTGATGGGATTTCATGAGGCCCCCTCCATTTTACATGTATTTCCGGGGAGACCCTTGAAATTGCTAGTTGCTCCCATTACTTGGTTAATATATATAAATATATAGAGGAAAATAAAAGGTGCTTTGTATAAACTTCTCGAAATTTTCTGTCGTTTTTTTTTCTGGTAAAAGAACTTTTAGTTTTATATCTGAATAAAAAAGATAAAAAAACAAACTTCTCTTGTATTTGAGATAATGTCACACCGTTTGATCTTTTAGCTTTTCCCATAAATGGATTAACTTATCACTAAAATATGTTATCTGAAATCGTTTAATTAAATTACTGATTAAGCTCTACTCCGGAGGTTATTCAAGAAATTGTCATGTAAAGAATCACAGGATGGTGAGGCAACCAAGTGCTTTGCAATTTTGCCTGAAAATCTTTTACTTAAATTACACAGATATATAATCTTTATACAAAATTTCCAAAACCCTCCCCTAAAAAAAAAATGAAAAAACAAATCGGGGGCCCAAAAGGAATTTCCTAAAACTCCACTTCTGTTCGCCACTTGGACCGCCACTGCCCTTGCGAAGATGGTCATTATTCCCATTCTGCCCCTACCCTCACCCGAAGAAATCTTGAATGCCCTTCCCGGCGAAGACCTTATCGGACAGCTCGGCGAGGACGGCGTTGACGGTCAGCAGGGCCACGCTCGACCCAGCAATGACCCCCAGGACCACTCCCGTCGTCCCCAGCACCTTCCCGAACGCCGGCCACTCGATCTCCCTCACCTCCTCCCCGACCCCGCTCAGCAGGTTGGTCTCCGCCTTCTCCTTCCTCTGCTCCATCGCTCTCTTTATCTCCGCACCGAGCTCGCTCAGCTCGGTCCCGCCGAGGTCTCGGCAGTGGGCCCGCCGGTTCTCCGGGGACGCTGCTCCCAGGAGTTTCCGCCTCCGATTCCGCGCTCTCCTTGCTCTCTTCTACAGCCCTGAAAGTGGTCCGGATCCGAGTACGACGGTGGGTGCAGCCAAGGACGGTGCTGAGACTGACCCGCGGAGGTCCTAGGCGCCAGAGGGGCACCGGCAGCTGTGCCGGCGGGGTTGCCGGGAATCTCATTGACAAGGAGAATACCATTTCCTCTTTAGGGGCGCGTTTGTGGCGGTGTCCTTTGGGAATGGATAAGAGCTTTTGGCAATTGGCAGAGCCGAAAAGAAGTCATTTTGGCTTTTGAAGATTACAGCGGCCCATCTACACCAGCTCATGTTGGGCCTATTGGCCCGTTAATGTTAGTCCATTCTCAAAGTATTTCGCATCTTCTCGTACGTAGGAAGACTTGCGTAGGAGTAGAGAGGAGTGTAAACTGCAAAGTACTTGCTAGGTGCACAAACAATCTGATTGATTCAAGTTCGAGCCGATAATCACACTAAGTGATGAAGCTTTCCTTGATTGTAAATTTTTTAATTCACGATTCTCCAACTTGAAATTTGCTTTAAAAGAAAAGTACTGGCTGTCTGAATCAATCCACAATGATTAAGTACGTTGAACATCATTGCATTGTATCTTCATCTCCACTAAAAATATAAGGTTTCCTAATCATAAAATTTTATCAATTCGAAAGCCTTCAAACTCAAAATCTTTTTTTTAAAAAAAAAATTCGTCGAACCATCTGAAACAATTATATTCATTAGAATATATATTATCAGGATGAGTCACCGTACATATTTGTTGTCCTAGATGATGATCAACATCACTACACCGTACCATCTTCTCGACCAACAAAAATAAAAAGATAGAACAAAAATTATGATTGACAATATTCTAGCTTGGATAGACTAGCTAGTCAGTCTAGTAAGATGGTCATAATTAACCATGAAACATTCATTTCCATAAGACATGAAGGACATAGTTCAGACTCACCCCCTCGTACGGGATATTCCGACAACACAAAAGGAACAACTTCTTGCCAAACAAAAGTAAACCAGAATGAAAAGAGTGAAAAAGCTGGGTTTGAAGTGTGGTAGTTTTTTCTCTGCAGCAGTTAGGATAGTTGTTTTGCTTGTTGACGGTTATGTATGGACCTTGAACTGGAACCACCCGCTCTGCCAGGTGGTGACCGGCCTTTTGTTGCCTCTGATGACTCTTCTTCGATGGAGAAAGTGGACTCACTCTCTCCAGAGGATGCTCGTCGGACGAAGAAGCGCCCCAAGATGGATGGTTCTTCGGATCCCTTCTGAGGGAGAAGCACCGTTTGGGAAGACTGTGATTCACACCAAGGAGATTCCAAACCCTTCTCAGGGGGAGGGTCTATTGAGGCAATCAGATGGCACTAACGTGGGGTTGATGGGGGACCGGCTCCACCCAAACGGTCCTATAAGGACTCTGTGCTAGGGGTCGATGATGCTATAGAGGATGTCTTCCCCAATTCGAGTTGTTCACAGGAAAAGGAATTGAGGAGTTCGAGCCGAGCGATGAAGAGGATGATGCCGAGGATGATATGGTGGTTTGTCCTACCATTCCTTTCTCCAAGGAGCAACTCAAGCGGTTTCAGGCTCCATAATGGAGTTCCTTGATCATGAAGGTCCTTGGACGTCGATTTGGGCTACATGTATCTCGGGAAAAGGCTGGAATTCCTGTGAAGCCTAAGGGGACATGAAAGTGATACGTTTGGGACACGACTATTTCTTAGTCAAGTTTGGAAATCTTGATGATTTGCTCTGAATGAAGGCCCGTGGACTGTGCTTGGTCATTATTTATCGATGCGGGAATGGGTACCGGATTTCGATCCAATGGAAACTCTAATTGACAGGACTGTTTTAGGGCACGGATCCCATTTTTCTCCATGGAGTATTATAATGAGGAAGGGCTGTAAGAGGTTGGTAATCATCTTGGTAAAGCCCTTAAGATTGATTTCAATACTAAGGCATTTGAGAAGGACAATTTCGCATGTCTTTGTGTGGAAGTCAATTTGACTAGGCGACTTCGAGTGAAGTTTTATTTACGTGGTAAGCGTTACCGTGTGGAGTATGAAGGCATCCTTCTTGTCTGTTTCAAGTGTGGCCGATATGGTCATAAGCATGACCTTTGTCCCTTGAAGGAGCCTGGTGTGGAACAAATCTTCGGCTCTAAGGAAGTGCCATGGGAGAACCTTCATGCTCAAAATGTTGGACAAGTGGATCAAACCAAGCATTCTACTGTTGTTGAGGGCGTTGCTGTCTCTACGGGGTCTGCAACTAATCCTCCATTATCTGATCCTTGTGGTCCTTGGATGCTAGTGCAGAAACCGAGGAGGAGATCTACGAGTGGATCGGGTGGTGCAACTAGGAATAAGGGGAGTTGACGATGCTTCCAAAGGGACAGAAGTTTCAAGGGGATCACGCTTTGCCGTTTTGGGGGCGGATAGAGAGGATGTTGGGGAACTGCATAATGGTATGGTGACTCCTTCTGCACAAGCGGGAGTGGTGGGAAGTGGGAGTGATTTAGCTAAACAGGTTCAAGGCCGGCATCAAGCTAGTTGAGTCAAAAACCAGCCTGAGAGAGGCCCGACACAATCTGGTAAACAGAAGGTTACTCAAGCCCATTTTCATATCCCGAAGAAAGTGCATGGTCAGGGCTCACAGTCTCTCACGGAGACTCAGAAATTTCTACTACGCAGGAACCAAGTCGGTCTAGTCGGAGAGCAGAATAATGGGGCTGCATCTACACTAAATGGAGGACATAAGAAGGTGGCGATGGAAGAATCTTCTGCAGTTCCTCCAGGTGCAGCCGTGCACCTTATTTCCCACTCCAGTCACGGGTCCGATTCTAAGGAACCTTCAGGGGTGGGAAATATTCCCACTGCAGCTTGTGCCATGGAAACTGAGGCTCCGGGCCAAGTTGCTCTATGGGCCAAAGGTCTTGAACCTAAGTACCTGAAGCCACCCGATCCTGTTCTCCATATTCAGGAAACACTGGAAACTGGTTGCAGGGATGTGTCAATGTCTCAATCTAGTATTGAGGAGCAGGTACCGGACTCTCAATGTCCAGGGGTGACCAAATTCGGGTGAAAGTGTTCTTATACATCAGGATGTCCACTTGGGCGACATGAAGGATTAATGTAGTCTTTCTTTATATTATTTCTGTTATTATGCATGTTTTTAGCTGGAATTGTCGTGGCACGGGGGATAGGAGGTTTGTTCGTGATGCAAAGGAGTACATGCGCTCTGATAAACCGAATATTTTTGTTATTTTTGAATCGCATATTAGCAGTCTAATTGCAGACAGAGTTTGTTGTAGATTCAGGGGATTCTCGGTTATTAGAGAGGAAGCACATGGTTTCTCCAGTGGCATTTGGGTCTTCTGGAACTCGACACAGGTTCAAATCTCAATTGTTCATCGTCATGATCAAGCTATTCATTTGCACGTGGAGGGAAATCAGAAATATTGGTTACTTACTGCCATATACAGGTCATCCTGTGGAAGCCCGTAGGCGTGCTTTGTGGGATTTTCTGGTGGGGTGCGCCCAGCACATTTCGATGCCATGGCTCGTTATTGGAGATTTTAGTGAAATCTTGTAAGCTAATGAGAAACGTGGGGGAGCTCCTTTCAATCCAACTCCGACTTTCCAGTTCCGTGAGGTCCTCGAGGCAATGGACCTCGCTTCACATGGCAAGGACCAGCAACTCGGGGATATGAATAGGTGCTCAAGCGGCTTGATAGAGCTGTTTGCAATGCGGCTTGCCGCACTCTCTTCCCGGATGCAGCTTTACGAGTACTCCCAAGAGTGAAATCATCAGATCATCATCCGCTTCTGCTTGATACTAGGGGGTTTGGTGGTAAATGACCCTTTCGGTGTCTAGCGGCTTGGCATTCTCATCTGGATTTCCCGAATTTAGTGCAGTCGGTTTGGTCATTTTCGATGAACCTTTCAGCTAATTTAGCCTGCTTCTGTGAGAAGGTCCAAGTCTAGAATAAAGAAACTCTTGGTCACATCATTCGCTGAAAGTCGAGATTGATGGCGCATCTTGCAGGGGCTCAACGTGCTCTACAAATTCAACCGAATAGGTTTCTTATACAGTTGGAAGCTCAACTTCAAGCAGAACTGGAGGATACCTTAGCACAGGAAGAGATGCTCTGGTTTCAGAAATCTCGCTGCCAATGGGTCCATGACGGTGATCGGAATACAAAATATTTCCGCACGGAAGCCATTATAAATAGAAAACGAATCGAGATCTTAGAGCTAAAAAGAGGAGTCGGGAGCTTGGGTATCAGATCCAATACGTCTAAAGCAGATGGCACTCCAACATTTTAACCGATTATATACTGAGGAAGTGACGGAGAATGGCATTGAGTTGCCCAATGGTTTTCCGGAGGGTGTGGCATTGAGCACTGGATGGACAGGTTTCTCTTGAAGAAATTCTCAAAGCTCTCTTTGACATGAAGCCCTATAAGGCCCCCGGTCCGGATGGATTTCAGGTAGTGTTTTATCAACATAATTGGGAAGCAGTGGGTCTGTCGGTGTACTCCTTTATACGTGATATTTTTTAGGGCAAAGCGTCCATCTCTTTAGTTAATGATACACTTATTGTCCCATTAGCTTATGCAATGTGGCTTATAAGATCGTTACAAAGCTTATTGCAAATCGGCTTCAGGGGTTCATGGCTGACTTAGTTTCTCCAAATCAAGTAAGTTTTGTTCCAGGAAGGCCACATACAAGATAATATTGTTATTGTGCAGGAATTAGTGCATACTATGAGCCGTATCAAACAGGCAAGAAGTTTATGTTGATCAAAATTGATCTCGAGAAGGCCTATGACAGACTTTGATTGTCATTTATAGCAGAAACCTTGGAATTTGCAGGATTGCCTCCTAATTTAAGGAGAATTATTATGGAATGCATTACTACCACGACTATGAGGGTACTACGGAATGGTGATTCTACAGGGAGTTTCGACTGATCGCGGTATTCGACAGGGTTGTCCTCTTTCTCCTTATATCTTTGTGCTTTGTATGGAAGACTTGCCCATCTTATCAATGAGGTGGTCCATTACGGTCTATGGATTCCAATGAAGGTGGGACGTCATGGACCAGCCATATCGCATTTGATGTTTGCTGATGACTTGCTTCTTTTGGCGGAAGCTTCGGTGGACCAGATGATGAGAATTCAGGGTGCTCTACATTGTTTTTGTGAGGCATCGGGGCAGAAAGTCTGTCGTCCTAAATCTTTGGTTTTCTTTTCTAAATCTGTACCTCAGGAATACAGGGAGCAGATCTTGTAAGTGTGCGGTTTCACGGCTGCCACTTCAATTGGCCGGTACTTAGGTGTGGCTATCGTTCATGGGAGAGTTGGCAGGGAACATTTTCAGCATGTTCTAAACAGAGTTCGAGCACGACTCTCGCAATGGTCTGCTTCGACACTTTCCATAGCGGGTCGGGCAACATTGACTCAGTTGGTCTTACATGGTATTCCAATGTTGACGACGCACACCATGAAGTTGCCGGCTCGATATGCAGGGTTATAGACAGTTTGTGTCGCAATTTTATATGGGACATATAGCTGAATGCAGAAAGATCCACCTTGTTCGATGGGATGTCGTTACTCAACCTCACAATTGCAGTGGCTTGGGGCTTCGGAGAATTTAGGAGTTTAACGACTCGCAATTGCAGTGGCTTGGGGCTTCGGAGAATTGAGGAGTTTAACGAGGCATTACTTGCTAAGCTTGGATGGGGCTATCTTACACGCCCTAGTCACCTGTGGGTTCGAATACTTCGAAGTAAATATCGTCATCGTGAAGGAGAGGATTTCCAACTTCTGCTCTCTTCTTCTGATTCTTGGTTATGGAAGGGTATTTCCAGAGTTTGGAAACAGGGTCTCTCATGGTGCATCCTGGGCAGTTGGTCGTGGGGTTACGGTGCGTTTTGGGAGGACAACTGGGTTCCTGGGGGAGGAGCGTTATTACATCGACCTTTAGGGCCTGCTCATCCTCAGTTACGAAACAGAACAATGAATGAGTTTGTTCGTGTTGATGGGTCTTGCAGTTGGGACACTTTCAGTAACTTACTAGATAATTATACGTTGTTGCAGCTGGCTTCAATCCGTGCCCACAGCAAATTGCAGCGCCTGATCGCCTGTTTTGGTCAAGAGAAAATTCTGGACTCTTCTCTGCTAGATCAGCATATTTTCTGTTGTTGCAGGAGGGAGAACAGGTGACTAATCCTTTATGGAAGTATGTATGGAAATGGTCAGGTCCTCAAAGAATCCGACAATTTCTTTGGTTAGTCTTGCTAACAAATGAGTACTGTAGTCGAATTCATCTAGCTGGGACGGATGGGTGCTCTTTTTGTGCGGATCAGGTGGAAACTTCTTTACATGTTGTTCATGACTGTCTCTGGCAAGAGACATGTGGTCACGACTTGTTCCTCAGCATTTGCAACCTTGTTTCTTTTCACAAGACTTGGGGCTTTGGCTATATCCAATCTGCAAGAAGAATGAATACGGGGGAGGGATGTTCCTTGGCTAATGATTTTTGGTGTCAGTTGTTGGTTACTGTGGACTTGGCGAAATAGGCGGCTACTTGACCCAAATTTCGCTATGCCGGGCAGTACTACTGAGGTAGTTTTGAAGACTGCCAGCTCCTTCGCTAAAGCGAATGATGCCTCGATCACTTCCCCCCAAGAGGTGTCGGGAATGAAGGTGGATAAAATGGAAATGGCCACTGAATGGGTATGTCAAACTCAATACTGATGGTGCTTCTTCAGGTAACCTGGATTGTGCCGGCGCTGGTGGCTTATTGCGCCATAAATTTGGTCAGTGGTTATTCGGTTATGTTCGAAATATTGGCATAGCTTTCCGCTATAGTGGCTGAGCTCTTAGTGTTTATTGCGCCATAAAGATGGTCAGTGGTTATTCGGTTATGTTCGAAATATTGGCATAGCTTTCGCTATAGTGGCTGAGCGCTTAGTGTTCTCACGGGTTTGGAGTATGCTCCGGAGTATGGCTATTGGAATATTAAAGTAGAAGTAAATTCCGAAATAGTTTGTAAGCTTATTCTCAGTAGGGACCCAAGTGCCCCTCATCTATCTATGCTGGTGGATCTCATTCGAGACTTGTTCGATCGTGATTAGAATATTGTATTACATCATACCTATAGAAAAGTAACTCTTGTGCAAATTGAATAGTCAAAAGGGCTCTGCAGATGCCCTTCAATTTTCATTTCTTTTGGTATCCACCGTCTGCATTAGAACTATTGCTTTTCAGCGATATTGTTGGAGCTTCCATACCCGCTTTTGTTATTCGTAATTTTTCTTTTCTTTTGTAATGGGCTTAGGCCCTGTTTCACTATCGAAAAAAAGAAAAGTAAACCAGATAGTTTGTCAACATACACTAGACATACACATACTGCATGTACACGTACGCCATTCCCTACAATACATACAGACATACATACTAACGTACGCCATATAATTATAGTTTCAGATTCTCATTGATCCTTACAGCTGCCGCCACCGAAGCGGCGACACCACCCGGCTGGGCTTCCATCTTAGGGTTGTTCCACCGCTCGGCATTTTCGATCCCTAGAGCATCTTGTCGAGTTGCTACCCTGTCACCGCCCAACTTTTCACTCGCACCCTGTCGAAGTTTGATGTAGAGATAAACTATCTTATGCATCTAGTCACGGTACAAAGCTAGATCTAGGTATGATCGAAGGAGCTTTTACCAATAGAACTTGGGAGATCTTGATCTTGTCCTCTTTCCTCAGCGTTGTCTCATTAAAAGCGGCGGCAGACTGAGCAGCAGCAGCCAGGCCACCTGGGATCGTGTTGTTTCTTCCGGTAGCCATTTGCTCAGCCGCCAGAATGGCAGCAGCATCGCTCCGTTCCACCGGCTTGTCTCCAGCTGTTTGGCCTGCTGCCTCCAGTGCTTGGCCTATGGTTATGGCGCTCTGCTCGACTGACCCGCCACGATCACCTCCCTGCTCTGGCTGAGCTTGTACATACTGTCCGACCACCTAGGAAAAAGCAAATGGAGCAACACAGAACGAGAAATGACAAAATTGTAGGCCTCAGTAATCTTTGCTGCGTTTTACGTTCAAATATGAGGAGATATTTGAGAGAGATAGAGATACAAACTTGGCCACCAACTTGTTCCGTGACTATACGGCCGCTGGGAACCTTTGTCTCCGTGACGGTGACACCCTCCCTCCCTACTATGTCTGAGGCAGCCCCGTGGCCCACCAGGCCGGCCTTCTCATTCCAACCCGCTACTGAACTCATGACGGCAGCAATCCCACCAGCCGGAGTCTGCCCCAGAATAGTGTTCTCGGCCGACTGCATCATGGCTGCATCCCGGGCCGCCACGGGCCTTGATGCAAGGTCCCCTGACACGTCGAAGACATCACCATATTTGATGGCCGGGTCCTGACCGTGGCCTTGGTCACCCTCCTCCTCCTGCTGCTCCTGCGGCCTCATCTGCTGGTCCTGATCCTGGCCTTGGTCCCCAGCCTGCTGCTGTTGCGGCATCCTCGGCTGTTCATGGCTCATTTCTCCGGCAGCAAATTATATGACTGTGCTACGTAACGTGATTTCACTTGCTATGGAGGAGTGTATTCATGTTGTGCTGTGCGTATATAGAAGCGGGATGGCCCGGACACGTGGCGACCTGGTGACAGTCGGCAGGGTGAGTGTCGCACGTGGCAGGTGGGTTAATGAAGTGGCAGGTCGGGACTCGGGACAGCTCGGTGCTGTATTTATTTGCCGCTAGAGGACCTGCCACGTGGCAAGGGGCGGAACCTACGATCCCCCTCAAACTCATAGTTTCCTCCGTACTGTCGAGAACTTGCACGAAGCGAGAATTTCTGGATCACTGAGTGGTCATTCTCTAGTGGGGCACCGTGCAGTTTCCCAGCAACGTATGATCTGCCCGGCAGAAAGAGGAGCGGGAGATCGATGGGTCGGGGTCGGGGCGTGGCGTATGGGCGAACTAGTCTTTCTTTAACGAAAAAAAATAAAGTAATTTTTCTAATTTCACCGGAAAAAAAAGAGTTCATTTTCAATTTTGAATATGTCAAAATGTATGTATGATACATGCAAGTAAATTACTAATATTTTTTCAAGTAAATTACTTTATCTCAAATAATTTAATTGCTTTTACATAATTTACTTGAGTTATAAGTAATTTACTCGAAATTTTTTCAAGTAGATACTTATAAGTACCACATATGTATTTTAGGTGTATTATCATAGAATTATCAATTTTCCTAATGGTCCTAAATTAGATAAGGAGATTGGTACAGTCGTATCACTGGCTCCTTTAGCTGGGAGAAAGAGGTCCTAAAATAAAAAAGAAAAGTAGCACGCTGGCTCATGTTCTCAACTACTAATGAAGACGTTCTAAGTTCGATATTAAGTGAAACTAACCGTGACCCTTTATTAGTTACTAAGATTTTTATTTTGTAGTACTAGGCTTATGAGTCTCCCTTGTAATAAAAAACAAAAAAGATGTCCTAAAATCGATCATCATCAATTTCCTATGTCCTTTAATTTCATTTTCGATAATATATTCAATGTTTCCGCAATAACTAGCTCTAGATAATTTCTCAATTGTAACTCTGAATAGCATATAAAGGGAGCTTAGATCACGAAAAGGGTTTATATAGATGCACATGGTCTTCTTTGTAAATTAAGAATTTCCATATTCGATTTTTGACGGGGATTTTTTCCTATCCCTTTTATCTCTAATTTCACCTGTCAACAAATGCAATTATTTACATGTATGCTAAATGTGGGATCTTGGAAGAGGCAAGAATAGTTTTTGAGAAGATCTCAAATAAGAATGTGATATCTTGGACCAAGCATGATTACTGGCTTCGCTATGCATGGGGATGCCAATACAACCCTGAGGCTCTTCAGTCAAATGAAATAAAAAAACTTTCAATCGAATGAGATTACGTTCACCGGGGTTCTTTATATTTGTAGTCACGCAGTGTTGGTGAAGGAAGGTCGAAAATCTTTGACTCAATGATCAATGAGCAGAAGATCAGGCCTACGCACGAGCGTTATGGTTGTATGGTGGATCTGTTTGGGCGAGCTGGTCTCTTTAGAGAGGCTCTCGAGGTGATAGAGACTATGCTCGTGATGCCCAATGTGGTCATCTGGGGCTCCTTGATGTCTGCCTGTCAGGTCCATGGGGAGATGGAATTGGGAGAGTTTGCAGCCAAACAGGTTCTCCAGGCTCGACCCCAATCACAATGGGGCGCCATGCTCCTACCGAACATCAACATGGAAGAAAAGAGATGGCAAGACGTTGAAAGAATGAGGAACTTGATGAGAAAACGAAGGACTTGGAAGGAGAGAGGTTGTAGCAGGATTGAATAGGATGGCGAGATGCATGAATCTATAACATCAGAAGCACAAATCTACAGATCAGATTCGCGGGAAGTTAGAACAGGTGGTCGAGGAGCTGAAGCAGCTCGGGTACTGTCCAAGCGTAAATAGTGTTTTAAAGGAGGAAGAGAGAGAGAGAAGAGAAGGGGTTCTTTGGCACAGGAGAAGTTGGCTATTGCTTACGGCTTGCTGAAAGAAAAACACTGCTTCGTGCATTCACAATTAATTAATAGTCAGAGATCGAACTCGTTTTTACAGTTGTAAGGATGGTGCATGCTCTTGTACTGATTATTATGGTGATTGATTATTGTGCAAAATTTTCCACGAAAATTCATCAGCTACTTCGTTTGGCTTTATGATCTGATCTACGAAATATCAGGAAAGTTATTGCGATGTCTTTACATTATTACTGCAACTTGCTCGAAAATTAACATAACATACTCATTCACAGCTTCCATTTGCTATGCAAAAAAGGGGGCAAATCACATTTCTTGATTATACTGTTGTCCAACTGACAGACTACCAGAAGAGAATGGCTAGACAAACTTCTCACAAGAAATGAGAACTTCCACATTATCTTCGAGAAGATGAAGCCTTTAGGTTGGAACATCGGTGCCATCCTTTCTGAGCTTCCTGAGTTTGTTTCCCGAGACACCTGAAGCAGCAAGATACCAAAACTTCTTTTTGATTCTCTTTGCTAATCCTGAGATATGATACTTCAAGAGTTTCGATAGAGCTGAAAAAATTCCATGATTATCCAAGATCGAGCTCCTCCTATACTCAAGAATGACAGTATTTCGATCCAACTGCACGATGGAAGCACCCCATTTTCTCAGCACCCACAAACTGTTTGCTTTTCGAACTTTGTACCCTGTGTTTCCTCCTGACCACTGCAGGAAATAGATAAAGCACTCTTAAGAAGTTCGAATTGAAGTATTAACACTTCGACAACTGATTGAAGAACTACCTATAAAAAAAAAAAAGACAACTGATTGAACAACCAAAACACGTGTGATCCTGAAGTCTCAAAATATACCTCTGTAACTCTTCCTGTGACAACAGTGAACCACCGGGAAGAGAATCCTGAAGTGAGCAGACCAGCAGTCTGTAAAGGCCACCCCCATATGGTCACTTCCTCTAGATGGGATTTATACAAAGTACACCAAGAATTCACGAGCAGGCCATCCTAACAAAATGCATCATCACAATCAAATAAATTCTACCTTTCAACATTAAATTGATGACATTTCGGGAAAGACTGGGATAAGGGTAGCTCACCTGACTAATTTGCCAATTGGAGTTCGCATCACTGCAGTTTGAAACATTGTCTTCCACAAAAGCTTGCAATGCCCTCTGCACCAGCCTTAGCTTCACCTCTAGACCATCCTCAACTCGAGATTTCTCGCCAATATACCTCACTAGATCAGCGGACAGCTTGGGCCTGAAAGTGACTGAAACCCATCTCGAGATACCAAAATCCACGGCCAGAATCAGAATTAACCCAAAGATCCACCTCAAGACCTTACCCTCGAATCGCCAATCCCTCTTCACCTTCTTCTCCTTCATCTCACACAAGGGCACTTTTTCTGTTGACCTCAGTGCAGGAGACTCCAATTTCTGAGGATTCGTACGAGTGAACGATGTAGGGGTGGAGAGGATTGAAGGGTCAAACGACACCGGAGTGTTCTGGTTCAATTGTTGAGGCATAAATCAGAACATAAATTGAACATTGAAACAAGTATTTAATTGAGTAGTCCTCAACTGTGTAGTTATCCT
This sequence comes from Punica granatum, assembly GCF_007655135.1. NCBI lineage: Eukaryota > Viridiplantae > Streptophyta > Magnoliopsida > Myrtales > Lythraceae > Punica > Punica granatum. The sequence goes on from NC_045128.1 coordinate 33,810,976, forward strand.
AATATCAACTATCCTTTTGACTCAAAATGAAAAAGATCGATGATTCGACATGCAAATCCATGACACAACTGCTACGAGATTAGTTTGGTTTTAATTACCTTATGACCTCTGGGGCGGCAAGCAGAGAGCTTGGTGAGCGAGCTGGAGGGCATGAGATCGAGGGTCGCACTAATACTTGCAAGGCACATCTCGCAGCTGCAATTCGCATCCTTTCTGCAACCTGGGTAGTAGCAGCTGCTGTCTCGAGCCTCCTCGCTCGGCGGGCACTCCTTCATGGTAGCAGTAGGAGTCGGGCCTGATCTCGGTGGTGAAGACGAGGCCGAGGATGAAGATGCCGAGGCCGAGGCTGAAGGGACTGGTGTTCTCATGGCTCCGTCGAGGTTCTGATTCTTCTGATTCACAGAATGGAATATTGGTTTGTTTTTTTTTTCGGGGCATAGTAGAGAGAGAAGGAGACCGTTTTTTTTTTGAAAATTTGAATTTCAACGGTCGAATTAGAAGCGGTCAATCAAGTTTGACGGAAGTGACAGATAACGTTTCCGTTAAAATGGGAAAATATTAGTCCTCCCATAATAAGTTAAATAAATATTTTTTATAAGTTAAAATTCGATATTTAGTGAGATTATTCGTACCCATTTATTAGTTATTTAGAATTTATTATTCATTGTATTAGGTTTTCAGCCTCCTTAATATTGAAAAAATATTTTTAGTTAAGGTACCTGAGAAATACTTTTGTAAGTTAAAAAAATTAAAATTAATTTACCTGTGAAATATCTCCACAATTTGATCCATCTATCTATCTATCTATAATTCTATAATAAAATAAAACAAGTCGGTCGAAACCTAACCCACCACGTTCCCCTTACTTTCTCTTCCATTTCTTAATTTCTCTCCCAAATTTATTTTTATAATTTCAAAACTTTTCATATGCTTTTAAAATTTTCATTTATGTGCTATTATTATATTTTTCTCTTTTTATATACTGCAAGTAAAGTCCACTCGCTAACAATATAATTTAGCCATTCCATTACGCCTCATGATTTGAGGAGTTCTAACGTCAATTTTCCAAGTTTTATTATATATAAAATTGTATAAATACGTTTATGTATACATTTATGAATCATATCTGGTATTTGATCTATATGGATCACACTTTACATCGAAATTAGCTCCACGACTAATCACTTCAATAAAATAAGTAAACATATCTTTTTTAAATTGTAATATAAAACTCTAAAAATTGGATCAAATTTGTCATTCCGAATTATTCAAAAACTTTTTCTGATCCGTGGCATCCTCCCTGGTATTTACCTAGTTAATGTAATAAATCACACACACCCAAAGAGTATATTATGTTTGTGGTCCAAAAAAAAAGAGTATATTATTGTGAACAAAAATGTTAAACATCCTAAAAAATATACTTGAAATCATCTTGATATTATTCACCTAGAAAAAAATCCTCCTAATACTCACATTTAATAAAACACCATTAAAAATTGACGTAATTATAATTCATATCATATCATAGCGAAAGATAACAATATTATTTAGGGTAAAATGTGGGGATCATCCATGAGATTTGTGGCATTACGCTTCATTTGTTGGCAAAATATGCATATAACTCCATTTGACTTTTTTTAACCAAACAAAGAGTAAACGCCCTTAGCTTTATCATTTTTCTTTTTTTTCTTTTTCATTTAATATTTTATGTTCTTCTTTTTCTTTTTCATTGATGTAGCTTCATTCAAGAGGGAGAAATCACACTGTTTCTCTCTGAAGGAACAAACGCACCAACGAACACCACTGCCTCCCTCCTTCAGGAATTGCGATCAGAATAGGGTCAAGAGAAGATCATAATTACTGCATCAGGTAAGTGTTATTTTCGTCAAGCAAATTCGTAAAGTTGTCCGTCTTCACTCTCATTCATATTTATATGAGCTTCTTGAAATTTTCACGACCGTTTCGGAGCAATCGGCTGACTTCTTGATGAGAATGAAAAGGAGAATATAATGCATTAACACATATCGCTTACGCAGAATCAAGAGATTTTAAATTTGATTTTTTTACGGCGGATCTTTGACACCCTTTTTTATATCCATTAGAATAATTGATTTCTTTCATAGCAGAAAAATACGAGCCTATACTCTTCTTTTTCTTCTCACTTTTAATAGTGAAAAATAATAATAATAATAATAATAATAATAAAGAAATATTTCCCAAAAGCAAAGAATTATATTTTAGGGGGCTTTGGTAATTTACTCTATGATATTGGTTTGTCACTGTTTGGATTTTATTCTAAAATCCTCGTACTTCAAAAGAAAAAAAAATGCCCCCTTTTGGGACCAATGTCTTTCTTCATCACACCGATTATTCTCTCCCAAAAGGTCTTTCAAATTAAAGTATCAGTCTTATGCTAATGCCTCTATAATTAAATCCAGCACGCTGGACGAACGCTCCGCAGCAAAAGGAGGTTTCGACGAGAAAAAAAATTGGATGCTTTGTCTAGTAATGCAATCAAAGCCGGGAATCGATTCGCTCAAACTTCTTCGGCAAGTTTGGCATACAGTAAGCTCTCTTAAACTGATTTTGTCATGTCGGACAGAAACCTATATATTGTTACTTGACATTATTGTTCGCAAGTACATAGACGCATTTATGCAAGTCGCCAGCTTGTGCGTCATTTTCTTAACACTTGACATAAAACCATTGCTGATTCTTTCGACGTACAGTATCCCTATATGCGGAATCACTTACAGCCGTTAACTGTCAAATCAACGTTGATAATGCAGCTGAACCTGAAACCGTGGATTTCCTATGTGACCGAGAGTCCGAGGGAAGGTCGAGCTTCTCACGGACGATGAGTGCAAGGCCTCTTCAGTAATCAACTCCTGTTGGATGCAGAATCCTATTCGATACGCCGAGGCGCATTATTGGCGTTGACGGTTGCACCCAAACAAGGCACTGCCAACTCTGTCATCTCAATAGAAATTGCCCCCTCAATCACATGGCACCACTATATTCTAATTGTTCTTCCTTTCCAAGACCAATTCCTTGATGGCTGATGCTTACTGCTCAAAAGAAATTCACCAGGGCTTTATGTTGCATCCTGTTTCGCACTTCCAGCCTCAAACGATTCCATTTGTTCACACACATGATCATCGTAAGATCGATTCGCAGTTTCATCAAATCTTGGGTAACCGGAAATCCTTTACCCCGTCATGGTCAACCAGTTGACCAATCTTTTTGCGTCTCTGATCTTACGTAGAAGTCAGTTGTACTTTCTATAACAATACTCAACACACCGATCTCTCATCGTACCGAATTATGCCAAAGAGTGTTTAGAAAATCTTGTGACGACTGAATGTCATCCGCGTCTTGATGAATTATGAAAGCCCCTAAGGCACTAACCAATAAAGACCATCACATGCCCAAAATATGTACTGTTTTAAATGATTGTGCCCCTAGCTAAATGATTACAAGTCGACCCCCGCAATTATTAAGGCCCAAGATTGATGATCACCTTAACCTTACGCTTTTGTCAAATAAGACGACTTTGGTTGTAGTGGAAAGACTCATCAATTTGGTTTCAATCATTGGAGCCCCATGTCATGATTCCCAATTAAAGCTCATCTCTAGGTGGAGTAGATATTTGACCTGTAAGTCTATATATGAAAATGAATGAATGAAGAAATCCTGCACTTATGTTCTTGATTTTCTACCGCTTCATCTTAAAAAATAAAAAGAACTAAAGAAAAGTGAGATGCATGCAACTCTCCCACCTCACCAATTGGTCTAGTCCTTCCTTGATGTACCAATGGCATTATGCGGCATCGATTTTCTCTTTTTCAGATTATAAGAGAAACCTATGCGTTAGTAAAGAGATATGAAAAGTTGAATAAAGGAGTATAATAAAGCTCGTTAATTGAAAAATATTGTTTAAAAAGAAAAAAAAGGCGATCTATTTTCTCAGCTAAAGGGAGAAAAGGAAGAAATGAACTGTTAATTGAAAGAAAATGCCATTTGGAGTGGGACACAGAGAAGGCTGAAAGCTTCACAAAAGGTAAGGTCCATGCAAGGCTTCTTAAAACAGCAACATCAGCATAAAAGAAAGCTTTACAAAAGTACATGATTTGGCTATCTAAGTTATATCATTTCCATAGCAGGTGAAAGATCGACAGGAAGGAGAACTAAGAGGAATGGTATAGCCGGTAAATTGCGTTTTATGTGAGCAAGGTTTATCTGCATTATAAGAATGTAAAAGTCATTGGAAGCATTTCGTGATAAAATAACAAAAAAATAAAATTGATGTAGCGAAAATTAGTTTATACCAATAAAGACTGTTATATTTTGTGTCCTCATTGAAATGAAAAATTTTGGAAGAAAGAAATGGAAATTTGTCTGAAAATCCCAAACTTGTAAGCCATAAGAGATCAGAGAGAGCGAGAGAGAGAGAAACAAAGTAGGTGAAGAAGCAAAGATGTAGAATTGGGAAGAAAGATTTAAAGCAAAGCCTTATGAAATTCCTTTTGCAGCATCCATTGATTGTTTGAACTTAACATTCCCTCTGTACAAGAAAAAACCCAAACCAAACTCTTCCTCAATCCATCCCATTAGAGGCTACACAAATTAGCATCTTCGATCAGTACCCTCGCAAAAAGAAAGATCTCGACTAGATCCCCAGTTTCATTATTCACAACCATCGGTCGCCATTGTCGGATTAGCATGTCCCGGTATCCTGCCAGTCCACTGGCATAAGGTCTGGACGAGACGTAGATAACTCGGTGACGGGGTTCAGTAGAGTGAAAGGGAAGATGCGTTGCCCACTTGGGACGAGCTGGAGGACCTAGAGTACTTCTTTGAGGTCGGGGACGAGGAGGAAGAGGAGGATAGATCGCCGGATCGCCTCCGGAGCATCTGCCTCATGCCGTCGGCAACCCGGAAAGCAGGGTTTGACTTGTACTTCCTGCAGAAGGACATATGAGCCTTGACAGCCTCTTCGACTGACCCAAATGGCTTCTTCCCGCTGCTGACTTCATCCCTGACAGCCTCTGAGCAGAGCCCACAGAGCCATTTGCCATCAAACTTGGCCTTCACCTCACTAATGTAGTCTTGGGTGCACTCTTCCTTCAGCCCGCAGCACTCACACTTCACCAATTCAATCTCCATATCACTCTTCCTCTATCAGTCCCTTCTCTTTCTCTGTCTTTTTTGGGAGGATGGGATGTGAAGTTTGGAGATGACTTAATTTGTAAGAGTGGGTTAACTTGTGGGGCGGGCTTTTATAGTTGGACTTGGTAGGGGGAGAGGGCAATTATGGAGATATAAAGTAAGGGAGGAGTGGCTTTGTTTGCTTCTGCCCTTTCTTTTCTTCCCAAATAACCCACTCTAGCTAGTCTTGTGGTCCTTCACATGAGATTGTCTTGATTCGTAATAGACCAAGCAATATTGTTGGTTCTATCATTCATGGGAACATGTTGGTTCATGGTTGGAAAACTGCTGGAGAGAGAGGATGAGAGACAAATAATCAATTACAGGTTTTTAGTCGGAATCAGTAATTTCATTTTCTCGTAATATATATATATATTTCGTATATATCAAATACAATTACAAATGGCATTTGAAAAGTTTCTATCGACTCAGAGCCTGTCCCTGATCTAGCTCTCTGACTCCGTTAGAGACTCGACCCGGTGCCGGTCACTGGTCGTGCAGTGGAGTGATCAGGAATTAGATAAGAGAGAGAATTTAGTAATTAGGGAGAAAGGTGCCATAATTTCCTCCATGTTCTAAGGGACATGGGGCAGTGGAAAATGGGACAAGGGGGTCCCGGGGGCCCCATCTAGCATTTTAAAAGCATAAGGAAATTATGGATATAAAACTTTTTATTATTTTAATTAATTAATTAATTTATTTATTTAATGCTTGATTTCTCTACAGACTTAGGTTTTGTCATTTGTATCTGAGGCTGTTAGTTTGTGACTCAACAGGTTGGTTGGCTTCTATTTAATACTTATTTGTTGCCGCTGACAGTTACTTTCGGTTGAAATAGGTCGAACGGCTTCTCCTTGGCCTGAAATTGGCTTTATTACTTGAGCCAATGACTTGGCTAGCTAATTCAATTCATAAAAGTAAAAGCTTCGATTTTCTTTCTTTCTTGTTTCTTTTTTTAATTGGTAGAAAAGCTTCGATTAATTAAATAAGGGTTTCTATTTAATTAGTAAAATGACTTTAAATTATATGTTGGATTCACTTTAGATTAGTATAATTTTTTATATCGATCACCTGATACTTAAAAGTTCAACGGATCTCGTCTAATTCAGACTTAAACCAAGTCGCCCACAAAGAAATTAAAAAAAAAAATTCATTTGTGAACTTTCTCCATTTACAAAATACGAATCCAAGACCTTGATTAAGTTGAATGCACCAATCACTTGAATTAACCATGTCGTTAATAGATTATTATAATTCTTAATAAGGTCTACTATATTAGGGGCATGATTGATTGAGCCATTGGTCGTGGGGTAGTTCAACAGCACAGGGAGGTTGATTTTTGACATTTGAAATCTTCCTCAGGCTATAGTGAAGCGAGAATTATCGTATATCCTCGCTCTGGTATAACACAATCAAATCGAGTTCTACCCCGTAAGTTTGAAAAAGATTAATTAACAGAACTGCTCATACCGTTGTTTATACCAGTAATCTTTGCGATTTCACTTGCGAGCTGTCTGATAATAGTTCCCCGAGATGGCAACAGAACTTAATGTACGTAGACCATGATATATCAATTGATATAAGGACATTCTGCTGCATGGGGGCCAAATGTCTGGGTTCCTGTGACCATCAGGAACAACATTGGTCTTTATATATTGGATTTCTCGTGAAGCAACAACACTAACAGAAACATCTCGACTCGATGATATACATGATCTAACTGAACCACCATTAGTTATTAAAGTTAGTAAACATATGACCAATGCCACTAGCTAGCTAGCTAAATAAATTGGATTTAATTTGACATCCTATATAAAGTTTCAAATTAAGGTCCCTATCCTTATTTAACAATTAATGGAAGATTTATTTCCCCGCTGACAACAAATTAATGTCTCGTTAGTATGCGAGAATGGATTTGAATGGAATGGAAAACCATTAATCTACTCTATTTCCTTATGTGGAGACACTTATATGAGTTAAAAAGAGCATTCCATTTGGAGGAATTACAATATGATAAAATGATCATTCTTTCAAAAAAATTTAAGAGATGTTCATTTTCTACTCGGTTTTACATATATCATATTTTATCTTTTAGTTTTATATATCTAAACATATGATATATAGAATGATATCATGAAAAATAAGCTCATCTAATTAAATTTCATCATTCATATTCTCTAATTCAATATAAAAATATCACTATTTTTCTCTCGATATAATTACATTCACTATACAAAAATCAATTCCATTCCTTTCCATTTTATTTCGGCATACCAAAAGGGGCCTTAGGGTTTCTTGAATGAAAAGAGCAATTATATGGGATGCTACATAAACCCAACAATTTTTTTGGGTAGAAAATTAAAGGGGCCGAATTCGAGAAAACAAAATACTCAGAAAGTACAAAGGTGCAGTAGCCAGACCTCAATAATATCGCTAAACAATATCACTCTTAACCTATTTGGCGGATACTGATATATATATATATGCACTTACAATTTGGGAAACTAAGAGCTCAATGCGTGCGTGGGGAGAGAGACATGTATTTTTCTTTGGTCCAAAAGACAAAAGCCATTTCAATTATATATACCCATCCTGGGCAATTAGTTGATCTTAGGTAGGCCTCCTCTTTGTTCCCACTATGTTGATCTCAGTTACCCTTTTCCTTGTCTTGTTATTACCTACTACATGCCCCCAAAAAAAAAAAAACTACAGCTGCCCCCTAAGCCGCTCAACGAACGTTTTATAATATATGGCCACGACTAATAAATTTGGAAATTGAGCTTGGACTATTTCTCGACCGTTTTCTTCGGGACGTGATGGTGGCCTTGTTTTAGCATCATTAAAATTAGGAAATTGGATGTTTAATTTGCTGTAAAATGCAAGGTCATGGTAAAAAACCAACAATACTATACATATTGAAGAATCTTATGCCTATTTCCGATATCGAAACATCCAATGCAATCACATATAATAATGTAAGTTAGTAGGGACATCGTATCTTTCTCAAATTCTATATCTATATCTATATGAAAGCGAAGTACGAAGTGGACCCAATCAAATGGACTCAGAAATCTCCGTTTCTAAATGAAATTTTCTCGGTTTTTTAAGTTTTTAAAATTTTATTATCTTTGCTTATAAAATTAGCAACAAAATATTATGAAATAACATTTCATTTAAAAAAAACTTAAAATGCCATAAAATGTCTAATTGAAGGTAATATGAATTTTCTAAATGGACTTTCTAGTTTGTTAAATTTTTTTAATATTCGGAATTATTTTTAATAAAAATATTTTTAAAAGATATTCATCATAAAATCTGATTTTTTGATTTCTTTAATTTTTATAATTTATATATTAATCAATAATCTTGAATTTTTTAATTTGAAAGTTAAAATTTCGTCCCAAATGGCCTTATAACGTTCCTTTTATAATTTAATAATCTTGAATTTTTTAATATAAAAGTTAATATTTCATCTCAGATTGCCTTAGAATACTCCGTTTCTAAATAAAATTTTATTGGTTTTTTGAGTTTTTAAAATTTTAAATTATACTTAATTATAAAATTAGCGATCAAATCTTCCGAAATAATATTTCATTTAATAAGTTTTCCACCGAAAATACCATAAAATCATTTAGATAATATGGCGATCTCCTTTGGATGCAATATGAATTTTCTAAATAAGACTTTCTAGGTTTTTAAAAAAAATTTAATTTTCGGAATTATTTTCGGTAAAAAATAATTTTGAAAGATATCTCATCATAAAATACGATTTCTTGATTTTTTTAATTTTTATAATCTATATATTATTTAATAATCTTGAATTTTTAAAAATAAAAAATAATATTTCATCACATAAATATTAACATCAAAATAAGTATATATTATTATATATTCATACATAATATAGATGTATTAATATATGGTTATGTGGACAACTTTTAGTATATATAATAAGAAAAAATATTATGAATTATATAGTTTTATAGATATCTATTTCATAAAATAGATTAGACAATATTTTATAGATATATATATATATATATATATATGAAATTTTCTAGATTTTTTGAATTTTTTTATTTTCGGAATTATTTTTAATACAAATTTTTTTATAGAGATATCTCATCATAAAATTCAATTTTTTGATTTCTTTAATGTTTATAACTTATATAACATAATGTATTTGAAATACATGAGAAGATTTTATTATATGTATGGATATCATTTAATAGTCTCGAATTTTTTTAAAAAAATTATTATTTCATAAATAAATATTAACATCAAAATAAGTATATATTTATAATAATAAAAAATAAATATGTTTATATATGGTTATGTGGACAATCTCTAGTATATATAGTAAGAAAAAGTATATACGAATTATATGTTTTTGTAGATATCTTTATATTAAAAATAGATTAGATAAAATTTATAGATATATAAATTATATTTTCTTTTCAAAAAATAAATCAACTTTGTTCACTAAACAAAGAAAACAAATCAGATTATATTTTATTTATATTTTATATAATAGTTATAAATATGAAATATCACACACATAAATAGGAGCCTATTCAGTTCTCTCAAAGAACACGTCTATAACTAGACGTGAGCTCTCCAGACTATGTCTCTTATTTTGCTAGTTGATTAAATTTATGCATTAATTTTTCTTTCATTTTTATTGAAATTTTTCATTATTTTGTTTTTCCCTAATTTTTTGCTTTTTTCATATTCTTTTTCAAGATTGGTGATGTAAGTTTCATCTCTCAAAATGTATTGCTATTCCTATACACAAAATTTCAGAAAGTAAGTTCTTCTACCCGGTGTTTGTTTATTTTATTATTTTTGTTTCACTTTTAATTCTCCAAGAAATTTTTCTTTTTAATTTTTAATTATAATTTTTTTTAAATTAGTGGAACTATCCCCTGCAACGCATGAGTTTCACGTCTTGTTTTTAATATATCGGGTGCTCTGGCAAGAACCATAATTGGGTGTATAGAAATCATAAATCAACTCTCATTCTCATATCCGATGGAACAAATTGACAATATTTTCTACTCTCAGTGTATATATAAGTGATTTGTATTGCTATATCAATACCCCCATTATGATTGGAACATTATCCAAAAGCCGAGATTAGACTTGAGGGAGTATTTTGGATTTCTAATTATTAGGAGCAGACTTGAATGAGGAGATTTGATTTCTAATGATTAGAACCAATTATTGAAATTAGATATTTAGTATGGGACAGATGACAATGATTGTATCAAGCTAGTATATATAGGTCCCTTGGTGGTTGATGGAAGGAAGCTCAGTTTGTCGAAATATATAACAAGTAATAACTCAGGATTGAGTTATTTATCTTTTAACTGTCTCTTAGGTGGATTTCTAAGAATAGTTAGTCGTGTTCTCGTTGCTCTTGGGGGCTTGGCCCTCTCTTACTTCCTAATGCCATCACATTAGTATCATGGAATGAGGAGGGAGACGGATTAATCGATACGGAAATCATTATAAATATATGTACACGGTTGAATTGCATTATTTGCACGATTAAGTATCAAATTAACATGTATAAAAGTTTGTTGATCACGTGGTCTACTTGATCTTCAATTATGCATACATTTGCGCTACTTAAAACCCACGTTCAGGGTAGCTTAATTTCCACCTTCTGCATGTTCTCAAAGTCTAACTCTATGCTGAACTGTGCGCTGATTTTCTTGACATATTTGACGAGAGATTAGCCTTCTCGAATTTGGACAGTTTTGGCTATCTGTGAGAGGCAGAAGCATGGGAGCTAGACTGTATCATTTCGTATAAACAAAGAATATTTAATATAATTAAAGTAGTGATTAATTAATCTACCGAGAAAAAGTAGTGATTAATTAAATTGTTCTACTGTCAATCGAAAGAAAACTTCGACAGCAACCTCTCATATATATACGTCACGATCATATATATATATATATATATATATATCTGTAAATTTAAGTTTTCACATGAATTCAAAATTTAAAGAAATCACAACACAATTCCCGAAGCACTCGTTTCCTTAGCTATAGGCTGGTTGCACGATTTACAAATCCATGTTCATTCATTCAGTCTAGGCCAAAGATATAGTTGAGTAAAGGAAAAGGATTTAGTGCAATAGCATAAGTTGCAAAGTTGGAATTAAAAGGACTATTGGATTTGATTCTTGTCAGTGAAACTGTTGTGCCACTTTTATTTTGTTTTTTTTTATTATTATATTGGTCCAAGTGAACTCCCTCATAACAGGGAAAAGAAATTTAGATAATTTTCTTATATGGCATCATCTTAATAATTATAGACATATACATAAATGAAGATATGGTTGGGGTTTGCATTTGAGAAGTTATAATCTCTCGTATCAATATGTTTTTGCAAAAGTAACCCTATATATCCTAACGTTCTCTCATTTTCTTAGTTTTATCCAACCTACAATTTTTTCCTGAGGTATCCTAATGTTACTAGATTGGTATCACATCTATCCTAACACGGGATAGATTTGAAACCAAAATAGTAACGTTAAGTTACCTTAGGAAAAAAATCAACATTAGAATAAAACTATGAAAAAGTGTAAAGGCCGTGATACATGGAGCTATTTCCCCTATATTTTTTAATTTAGGTTTTAGCTGTTAATAACGGGGGACCAAATAATGGGTAAGGATCTAATCTCCTGTTTGAAATTACTGTTTAATTAGCTGAAAAAAGACCTAACTCTGATATAGATCATTTTGATTGGACTCAATCGAATTATGTTTAATTAATTGCACTCGATAATTGATACAATATTACCACTTGGAACAGTTTTACCACTTGCAGAAATTTCTATCACAGCACATATTATTCCACTGTCGTCTCCTAATGAAGCACAATCTTAATCAACCAGAAATGGCCATTTTGTCTGCCGATAAATCACTTCGTCCTTATCCCAATAGTATCTATAGAAACCAAGTCGAGAACGCAAACCGAGATCCAGGGATGGATCAAGAGGGCTGAGAGGAACCGTCAAAACTACCATATCTATTTGCCTCAAAAAGTTCGCCCCCCTAACTTCAAATCCCCGGTCCGTTCTTGCCGTGCAATGCAATATCGCTCCATCCGCGCACTTACAAGTTAGGCCCCACAGCTTAGATTAATGACACATGTCGGAACTGCAGCAATTGAACACTTGGCAAAATTTAATTATCGGCGACATGATCGATCGATTATCGAAGTTCATACGCCTCTTTGGAGGCTTGATGAATATCCTTTAATGGAACTCCCTTAAGTTCCCCACCAATTATTAGGACTCAAGGTCTACAAACGGAAGCAATCGTGGCCCTACAGATTGTGGGGTTGCCCTCAAGTTGGGAGGGTTTGATTGCGAAAACCCACACACCATGTTTAGGAATTGGAAGTGCTCATCATCAATGTGCGCCCCCCTACATGTCCGGTAGATTTCCTGCAATTCTAGTGCCATACACAAAATATTAGGGACCACTCTCCCGTCCACATCATGTATGTATACATATCTCCCTTGACAAATGACGGGTCGTTGTTCCACTCTGCCTACTCGAACGTGAACACTTGGTCGATCGCCAGCAAAACTCTGGCTTTTTCACGAGTGCGAATGTATATCCATGCACTTCTGATTCTCTCGCATAAGGAAACATGGTCCCGCCACCTTCACATATATTGTTAGACGAGATGCCGTGTCACCAGTACTCTGTCGAACTGACTACCCATGAATGAGTAGTTTAACAGGCATAATCAAATCATAGATATACCATATATATTAGTAACCCGCATATGGAAGAACATATTTAATGGTGCGGGAGACTTCTTGAAGCCAGGATTTGGCTAAGAATTATTTTGATTTGGGTCCACCAAGCCATTAGGATTAACCTATTAATTATTTATGATTAGTTTACCCCATAATTAACCAAATCTAATTGGCTTCAAATGCGTGCTACCTTAATCTTTTGTCTAATTCTAGGGTTTAGTTTGGAACAGCCGCACGTATCTTTTCTCTTTCCCAATAATTCTTCTTGATTATAAAAACGTATACGATCCTCTCTCTTCTTCTTATTCATCAATTATTCTTGAAAGGCAAATTTTATATTAATAATTGGTTATTATTATAAGCTTGAATGCACGCACATCCAATTTCTGACGGAAAAAGGGCAATGATTGTTCACATGGGGTCCTTTTGTTCCTTCTTGCATTTAGCATATCTGCATCCCATATAAATCAATAAATAAGACATCACCAAACAACAAAAAATTGAAAAAAAATGAATAAAAGTAAGAAATTTAAAAATAAGAAAGATAATAATAATAATAATAATAATAATAATAATAATAGTAAAAGAGTGCATATTATATATTTATATATTAAGATTGTTGGTTGATTATAATATGCAACCTCACATGGGTTCCCCACATGCACTTTCTTGAGCTCACTTCAACTAACCCTATTAATTCTTCTTTCCCATCCAAATGTTCAATATGTTTCTTGATAATTCTGATCAGTAGTATCTTTACACGAAACAATATAAATTGCCCTTGATTTGGATATTTCTGGGCAGGATGTCCCGGATTTCACTAGACCTTCATTAGGATGACTTGCATTCAATGTCCATAGATATATAAAAGTCTCATCTCATATACAAACAACATGATGTCTCAATTAACTTACGAGAGTTCGACAGCTAAGTATCTCTAGATATAGGTTTTAGATCCGACCTGACTCTAGATAGGACGATTGAGTCAACGAGGTCGACAACACACATGAACTGAATTGCCGATAATTTAGTACAGCGGGAACTTTTTTTTCGTTTTTACGTAGACCAAGCAAGTATTTGGTTACGCCCTTCCACAAGAGCACTTGAAGGATGTCTCTGCCTCATTTTCCTTTGATACGCGCGGGCAAATTTATTATAATCCTTTATATTCATGTCTCAGTATGTAATAGAACTTTTCGTTTCAGACATATGCGATCATATTTCCACTCGAAGTAATAATGACAGCTATCAAATTGATCCAGCGAACTAATTAAAGATGCTTCCAAGCGTGACGCATGAGATCGGGGGTGGCCCCTACTAATTTTTCTGCATAAAGATCCAGTGAGACAAGAATTCTAAATCGGGAAGATGGAGTTGGCTGCATTTACATATATATATATCTTGCATTGTATTGTATTAAAAGCCATGGCAGATCTTGGCCACAAGTGGGGAGCTTAATCATTGATCCTAACGTTGATTTAAATAATATTAGGGTCAAATTGATCAGCAGACGATCTTATTATCAGCCGAATTGAAACGAAGACAACTGTTTGGGGTTCTTGTTCCTTGGGGGCCATGGGAATCGGTCGAAGTTCTACTTAGTATTATCATATGTATGAATGATGATGGGCATTTCTCATACATATATCTATGTACACATATATACAATATGTATGTTTACATATAGATGGAAATATATGTTTGATATGTGGCTCTTTCAATCATTGACTATCCTCGCAGACGCATTAATCTCGTCGTCCCATGTGCTTTTGTCTTCTATATATTCCCTATGGCAACTTCTTGAATTTGAGGCTTCAATCTTATCTGTCATCATGAGACATTTATATGATGCAATGATATTACAAGTTTATATTTTCGATATTAATATCGCCTACACTTGCAGGTCCACGTATGTAATACAGATGAGAGGATTACCAATGAACTCGAGCTACAAAGGGTCAAGGATTGGCCACGAATCTATACGAAATATATACCCGATTAATCGTCTGCCCATCGGCTGGCCGATCAACATTGGGAAATTAAATGCATATCGCATTCAACCTTTCATGTCAATGTTTGCATTTCTTATTCTATTTATTCTTTTGGGTCTTTTCTCAAGGGAAGACAAGACAAGACAAGCGGATAAGGGCCCATAGGGCCCACCACGTGATGGCGCAGCCTCGAGGCCCATGGCCCATCAGCTTAGTTGCAGGCCATACCACGTCTTTACTCCTGGTGCACCATACTCTTGCCATGAGAGTGAGAGCGACCACGTGATCTGGAGGTAAAATTGTCTTGACGTCTCAGTTTCGAGTCGCCCTCCACTAAGCACTAACACCTTAGGGAGGGGCTGCCCTTGTGAGGGGAGCCACGCCGGTAAAGTAAAAACCTCGGAGTCCAAACACAAAAAAAAAAAAAAAAAAAAAAAAAAGAGGAGGAGAATGAGAGCGAGAAGCCATTAGTGTATACTCATGGACACATCACGCACCGGGAGCATGAAATACTAAAGGCCAATTGGAGAGGGTCAACCGGTTCAACCATTCAAGATGATGAGAATCAAAGGATGTTAAAAGGGCAGTTTGGATTCAGAGTTAAAGTTACTTTGATTTTGATTTTGATTTTGATTGTGAAAAAGGGCAAATGAGATGTGTTTATAAATTTGACTTGGTAAACGTGTGTTTTTGTTGTGTAGTGTGTTGAGTTAAAGTTAAAGTTAAAATTTTTGAATTGGGAAATGTGTATTTTTGTTGTGTAGTGTGTTAATTAAAGTTAAAGTTAAAGTTAAAATAAATTGTCTTTGAATTCAAACGGGTATTGTCTTCGTCTGAGAATGCGATAAAAGATTGTATAAATCTTTTTCTTTTCAGAAAAATAAAAAGAATGAGACGATAAGCCATAAACTGTTTTCTCATGGAGACATCATTCGCCGGGACCATGAATTAGACCGAACCAAAAAAAAAAAAAAGACGATGAGAAGCAAAGCTTTTAACTTCATTTGGGAGTGCGGTGACCTATTGCAAAAGTGCTTTTTTTAACTAATTACTAAGTAGAAGCAGTGTTTGATTAATTATTTCAATCCATGGTTTAATTGATTTGAGTTGTTAAAAACATGATTTTCTTTAGTATGTTAATAGGCGCTTATAAAAACTCTAATGCTTGTGTTCAATAGGTATTTCAAACATTAAAATTAATTTGAACAATTTCAAATTACCACCTCCTAAACATTTTAACTTATTATGAAATCAATACATATTTTTTAGCAATTATGTTTCAATAATTCTATATTAGAAACAGCAGTCCCAAATCAAGCCTTAACTGATCATGACGTCCTACGTTCGATTCTCTGTCAGTAAAAGTTTCGCATTTGAAAAATGTATCCGGAATATAGTCTGTCTCATTGCATAAATTATTTGGAAAGCAGAACGATTCACAGACATCCTCATATTTACATTCCGACTCCCTGTCCTATCTACCGTCAAGTACAGTATTTAGTCGAAAATGATACATAGATGGCTCAGTTAGACTTCATCTCAATGTCTTCATCCTCACTTGAAGCATCTTCATCCTCGCTATCCTGGGGAAGAAGGCCGAGGAGTGGAAGAGGCAGTAACGAGCTGAGGTTGCAGAGTACAATTAAGAAGGTTAAGTTGTCAAAGGTGTCCTTGGTTACCCCAAACAGCTGTGTGAGCCCAGCCCCGATTAGACCACCAAGGACGCTCCCACCATTGGATATGGACATCAGAGTGGCAAAAAGGGTCGCCTCCATTCCCTCGGGACATAGTCTTGCCGCCAACACAAGCACGGGCATGAAGGAAGCCTACGGCACATTAGACTTGACTGATAAGTGATTTATCAGAATTAATTACAAGCAAAGCGGAAGAAAATGGAATGTCTCAAGTGATTGACAAGTGGTCCTAACTTAAGGATCGGGATTTGGGGCCCATCTCAGTTTCAATTAAACAGCGATGCGTGCAGTTAGAATTAAAGGATGAGGAGGTTTCTGGAGTCAATAATTGACTCGATGCTATTTACAAAGCCCCGGCCTCTCCAAACCATTCTCAATCTCCAATCCCAACTGCACCAAGTCTCAACTGCAGACATCTTTCTATTCATCCGGGGCTGGCATAATGTTATGCATGCAAGATGAGCAAATTACCTGACCAAGAACAGTGATGATCAAGGAATCCCCAATAGCAAACCATTCATCACTTATACCAAACTGTCTGTTTAAGCCAGTCACGAGGAAAACCTGACCCAAAAATAAAGGAACAACACCAAGTTAAAATTAATTTTAAGGTCCACAGTAGGATGTCCGTAGAATATGAGTTCCAATACATACTTGTGTCATCCCGAGAGCTGAACCTATTATGGTCGTTGCAAGAAATATCTTCCGGAGAGGAACTTTCTTCAGGAACCCATTATACAACCCAACACCAAGCAGCGAAGCAATCGAAGTTACGAGCTTCACTCGTCCTAGAAATTCTGCTGTGAAACCAAGTTTGTTGGTTCTGCAGTCCCAGAAAATGTCAAAATGGCAAGTACATCCAAAGGGAAAGAATAAGAGGCTAAAATCAAGAATTTAGAAGCCCTACGTGAAGTAAAACATTGCAGAGTCTGATTGTGGAGTTGCCTGCCAAAGGAAAATGAAGAGTGTGGGGAGAAGCACATTGGGCTGCCTCACAGCACCCCAAAGCTGACTAATGTTCTGTTTTGAGGTCTCGAGAAAACCCGAGCTTGCAAAGAGAAGATTTTGTCCTCTATTGGAACCAATGATAGGTTGTTCTCTTACGAGAACAGCGACGGCAGATGTTATAAGGGGTAACAATGCTGTAAGACCAAACACGAACCTGAGGAAGAAAAACAAAATTAGAAAACTATAAACGATGGAGAGTTCCAGCGAATTAAATTCAAGTTGATAGATGATGACCGCAACCTACCTTACGCCATAAGACTCCACAAGGGAGCCACTAAAATAGGAGCTAACGACACCTCCAAAGGCCGATGAACCCCAACATAGGGATTGAAGGGATCCCGACATGCTCTGTGACTCGCCACGAGCTCGCTCAACAACCATGGAATCTACAACCTATATCATGTGCTTCAGTGTCTAGGACAATCTTCCAGGAATTCAGGGAGGAAAAAATATAATTTGGAGGTATATCCAGATAATTTAAACATTCGAAAGATCTTCATTTAGTAGAACAGCAAACACTCACAACATCTGAAAAGGCAACAGAGAGAGAACCAAGAAGTATGCAGAAAGCTGCACCATACTTGCCGTCAACAAAGGTAGCCATCAAACTCCACGAAAGAGCTCCAAGAAGCCCTGATAAAACCAAGTATGATCTCCTCCGGTAACCAAATAGTGGGACAGAATCACTGCACCGGGCATTCAGTTCAGAGTTCAAACACAAGAATAAATTAAGGTATTGTTCTGAAAGAGCAATAACGAAGACGTGCATAAGAGAAAACAAGCCTCACCTAATAAATCCGTAAAGAGGTTTCACAAGCCACGGCAATGCAGAGAAACCAGATACCACAGCTGTCTAGGGAAACAATTAAGCATCGTCAGCTCTCTAAGATACATAAAGTGTGAGAACTACTTAACTCGGAAAGTAAACTTATATTCACATCCCTCACTGAATATGCTGAGTGATTACAAGAGAAACTATTATTTTGCAACAATTAGAATTGAAATTGCGAGAAAGGGCCCTAACAGTTTCTTCAAACTAAGATGATATAAGGGATGGATCTATCAGTTCTTTAACATTGTGTAAAATGACGAGCATAGATTGACGAGCACACCTCTGCAGGATCTAGATGTAAATCATCTTTCAAGTAAAAGCTGACGGCAAGTCTTGAAAGGCCTAAAACACCTTGAACAAAATAAACCATTGCAACTGCTACATTGTCAGGGGATAAATCAACCCCGAAAAACTTGATTGAACTCATAAGATGTTTCTTCTTGCGGACAGCATTTCTATTTGAATAAGTGGTATCTTGATCATTTGCTGTCGTCAAGGTGTCCCCCTTTCCAGCACCTATATAATAGCAGTATAGCGAACAAGAGAAGCAATGAAACATTATGATCACAATAATTAGAAGGAGATCTCAAAGCAAGAAGGTTTACTTCCGCTTCTTGGTACTGTTATAAGGAAAATCAATTTCCGATATTGAAAACACAATCTTCACCTAATGGTCAGGCTCGTGCATGACTCAACTGAAACTACTATATGTAAAACAAACGCGAAACTATAACTTCCTGTTGATGCATATCATCTCACTTTGTTATTTGCACAAAGATGAATTTTTTGCACTCGAGACATTGTGAATTCAGGCCGAAATGAATCATCCACCCAATTATGAATTACACAATAACAAGCAAATTACAAGTCCCAAAATTTGTGGCATTTAGTTATATGATATCACATTGTATTGCCAATCCTCACTTAACAGACAGGATGAACAATGAACCCGATAAACCATATTTTCCAAACAACAGCCTAATTGACGCAACCAATTCGAGACATCAAAACCAGGAGTAGTCTGGGCACTGCGAAAGACATCCAAGTTGATACCAGAACTACACATACTCGTGGAATGCAATTCCAAGCTAGCCCATGTTTCGATAAAAAGCCATTCCACAAAAGCAAAAGTGCTCAAAATCAGAACTTTCCCACAAAGCCTCAAAAACTACGAAGGCTTAATTTGGTGAGCTGCCACAAATCTCAAGTTTCCAGTCAATATAAATCAGAAAGCATGAGGGAAGTTACCGATTCTAGAATCAAGAAAGGGGTCACTCTCCAAGTCCCCCCGATAAGACGGCGCCGGCATCGAATCGGCGGCCGACATGTCCTGGCGCAGGGGCTCCGGCGGTGTCTTCTTCCGTCGAGCTCTCTTCCGCGCCCCGGCGACGAACTTCGGTTGCCCGTGTCGGATCTGAGAGGTAATGGTGATCGGGGAGAGGGAGGGGAAGGAGAAATTCGGGTTTTGTGAGGGCAATTTCGAGATTAAACTAATTGTTAAAGGAGCCATTACATTACTTCTCTGCATGATTTATGTACGAAGTTCCATAAACTAATCGTTTAGTTCCTCTCCGATGCTCGTGGTCGGAGAAACCAAATGTCGGTTGTGCCCCAGCCGGATGCGATCAGTTCAGCGGCTGGAAGAGGAGCCGACACGTGGGCGGTCATTTCATTGACACCGTGTCACGTTGGCCACCGAAGGCCCGACCCAAGATCAAGTGGGCTTTCTTAATGAAACAACTTATGAGGAGGAGGAGAGGGGCAATTATTTTGGACCTTTCGCATGTATTGTCCAGGAAGAACAGAATTATGACTACATTTAGGTCGAAAGATAAAAATGTCGATAAATACCGTTAGTTTGCATAACATTGCTTCGCGTCATGGAAAAGAAATATTTTGGTAAATTGAGATTTTCACTGTAATTTTTTCTTTCGTATATACCGACGACTAATTGCCAATTAGAGACTAATGGTGAATTATCATACTTGGTGGAGTCATTGGCTAAACCATGGCTTTTGCAATGACTGTTTATTCTCAAGATTTTGCAGTTGTGCCTACTTTGTCCCTTTGTCGCATTTTACAGTCTCTTCCCTATGACAGAAATATTTCTGTAAATTGAGATTCTACTGTGATATTTTCTTTTAAGCTTGCAACTTAGGTCCGTTAAATACTTATATGTTTAAAGATCATAATTGGACAAGTCATCGACTGGATCGCGATTTGCGCCATGCCGCCTTGACTGTACGGCTTCAAGATTTTAGCAATTTGTGCTGACGCGTCCCATTTGTCGCATTCGACCGTTAACTTGTTCAAAATTGGCTCTCGATGCAAGGAAGACTCGTGATGTAAGATTTTCATTATTTTAAGTAAGCTATAGTGAGCCAATTATAGCAATTTCCGGCCCCTAGAGCATAGATCCTATCCTATCCTATAGTAATTTTATCCTCGAGCAAATAATAATAATTCTTATTACTATATTACCCAGTAAAGACTTTCTGCATCTTCTTCTTCTTCTGGGGAAAGGTGAATCAATCATCGACCAACCAAAACTGCTACTCACACAGAGCAGTAGCAGAGGCTATCACCATCTCCATTGATTCCATCTCTGCTCTGCCGCAATAACGTAAAATGTCGCTGTGTGCAGCAGCTTCACACTGATTTTATTTTAATCACAACATAAATGAATGAAAAGTAATTTAATGCTTTCTTTTTTTTCCTTAAAGAATGTTTCAATTTTGGATGTTATGAATGAAGAAAATAAACTATTGAAAGAGTTTTTTTCTCTCGGGTGACTGATCAGGCTCAAATTTGAATTAATCGGGATCTATTTGATTCCATATGCTAGGTGGTTCACATTGGAAACAGGATTTCATATTAATTATTCAATGCACATTGCTTTCAGACATGAGGTAATCAGTTCCATTAAAATAATTGCTTCAGCCCAAATAATTTTATTGCTAAAATACATGAGGTGGGTAATCCATGATTGCCCGGATCAATTAAACAATTGAGATTTAGATTCCATTTAGCTCATAATTTACATGATTTGATCGTGACCTTTAACAATTTAGCTGCTCCCCTTGAATCGGTTCGGTCGCGACAATTCTGTGACTAAAGAATCATTATTGTGACAAGGTAAGCCATGTCGAACAGTCGCTGGATCACTGACCCGGTCATTCATATAGCTCTGCAAATGAATCACTGCTGCTTAGATTGATATGTACGTGTTATGTTCTTTACAGTCCAGTTGATATATAGCTGAGCGCTCGATTAGTAGAGTTATCCATCGGAACGAGAGAGAAAGAGACGGGAAAGAGCAGTTTTAGTGTAATGATGATGATTCATCTTGGAACAAAACGTAATGTACATGAGAGGATGGCTCCTATCTCTTCATTAACATCAATAATTGCACCAGGGGAGCTGAAATACAGTTGGATATGATATGGTGAGAGAGATACACTTCTATCTCTGCAAAAATTTTGATCAGTGAAGGTGCGTTTCGGTAGCTACGATTGTCGAGCACATATCTTATGATCGGGTTCATAAAGAGTACAATAAGATTGGGCTGATTTATGATTGCATATCAATATGTTATCGGGAATTTGGATGAGTAGCAGAGTTCATCGAGGTCTGGTCTTTCCATGCCTCTCTTCCAGCAGCATCTCCTGGTACCGGCATTCACCGCTGCAGAATGCTATCTCCCCCCTGAAAGGACCGAAACCAGGACCATTACCTGATAGGTAGAGCCAAATTTGCGAAATCACATTAATATGCCCAGAAGCAGATAAGATCTACTTCAAAATTGTCATGGAAATAAAACTTTGCAGAAAATTTGTTCGAACGAATTCGGTCCAATTAAAGCTGAAATGTCAGATTCATCGAGTGATTGTATAATCGAATTTGATGGAGATTTCGACGTGGCATGGCAGGAAAAATGTGAACTCACCTATACATGTAAATGTCACTTCCAGGTCCAAGATTTTTCTTGCAGGTGTGACAGAAGCTAAGGAAACTGTCTGATGGGGTCGAAGGAGAACTGAACTGATCGTCAATCGAGAAACCTTTCTCAGTGGATGAAGCAGGAGACAGCCCTCCTTCTCCACAGCAGCTCTCAACTATGCAGTCACCAAATATGTGAACGGTTTTCGGGTTTGGCCCATAGGAGATCACACAAGTGTAGTCCTCCGACGATTCCATCTCAGTGATCTCACTCGCCGAGAGAGGTCGAGGAGAATTTGCAGCCACTTTGGGAGGGCTGGACGCAGATTGCTTCACCAGGGACGGTGATAGCGACTGGGAGTTTCGAGTTTTAATACCAAACTCGGAAGGGGACCTCGGGGAATAATCGGAAGCAGGGGAGAGAGCAGAGGGAGGCAGGGGAGGGACTTGGATCCTGAGCTGAGAACCAAACAGCACCATTTTGGAGGGCTTTGAATCATTCTGTTCCTCATCCTTGAGTACTTCGACTAGCCCGAGACTGCCGATGACTACCATCTTGTTCTCGGGCTCCGGGGTCCTCGGGGTGCTCGCCTCGGACCAAAACGAGGTCAACCCAGAGAATGGCTTGGAATCGAGAGTCGAGGTCGGGCTAATGACTGGTTCGGCCTCGGGTGATGGGTTGGAGGCAGTGAACAATCTCGGCAAGCTGAAGAAAGGCGAACTGGGCCTTCTGGGTTTCTCCACCGGAGAAGGTAGAGAGCCGTGCTCCGCTGCCATCGATCAAAGCTTTCGGCGAATCGGATCGTTTGGGATCTTCCAAAAACACTCAACCTATCAACTGCAAAGTAAGTAAATTCATCAGTCCACCGACACTATCATCAGAATTATCAGCAGTAGAGCCAAATTTGACTGATTGGGTACCTGTTAAGATCTGAGTCTGGAACCATAAATAGCCAAAGATTCCAACTTGATTCAACCCTGATATGAACAAGATCCACCTTATGCTCCAATAATAGAAAAAAAATCCTGATTTTTATTCTTTCCTCTCCACAAGATTTGTGTCAGGGAATAATGAAGGATAACAAAAGCTTTTGAGAGCTCAGTGCAGTTTATAAAAAAACACAGCCACTTGGCTTCCTCCCGGAAAAGGATTCCATGGGGATCCAATCCAATCCTATCCCTCTAACTCTCCCCGCTACAACTCCGTGGCCTCCATTCCTGGAAATAATCCAACGATGAAAACGAAATATCGGAACGACACGAGGCTTTCGGTTCTCGTGGTCAGGACACGAGGATTTGTAGAAAACGGACAAGGGAAGAATGGGTACGGGTCAATTGTCACGAAGAAAGGTTCAAGCTTTGGAACCGGACAACAAGACCCACAAACCAAAAGGAGCCCCCACCAAGAAAGCAAATGCACGACAGACACCCTTTCTCTCGCAGAGGCTAATATCAGACTTTCTTTTCACAGTCGCCGGTCAGAAAACTGCCATTGGAGTGGAGGGAGGAGGGAGGAGGGAGGAGGGAGTGAGGGAGTGAGGGGAGGTATTGCAGGTATTATAAAAAGGGGATTGGAATGGAATCAGTGGGCAGTGGGCAATGAATGAATGAATGGACTGATGAACAGAAAGAGAGAGAGAGAGAGATTGGGCACTGTTGTGGGGATGGGGGGGGGGGGGGGGGGGGGGGGGGGGGGGGGGGGGGGGGGGGGGGGGGGGGGAAGGGGAGGTTTCTATTGCTGACTCCATTCCATTCAGGCACACTGCTCTGCCATTGAAAAAGGTACAGGGACCTCTCCCTCCCTCCATTATTAACTTACTCCATCTCTCTCTCTCTCTCTCTCTCTCCCCCTCATTCACTTTCTATTCCTAAGATTTGCAAATTAGCAGTTAATGGCTGCCTCTATAATGCAGCTCTATAGTAGGATGTTCATTAGACCGGCAGTGCTAGCAACGCAAAATCCAGTGAATTTTGTGATCGTGTTTAAGGAAACTCGAGGATAATTTTCTTCAGGACAAATCGGTTTCTGGATTATCATGGGTATTATCCGAGCGAAAACGAGAACTTTCCCAGTTATTTTGGAAAGTTTACTTTATTTAGTTACATTCCATGGTAATTTATCTGTCATATTTATCGATCCCTGACAAGAGGAATTGATTATTAACGATAAATTTTTGTTCAAATTTTTTGCGATTATATTATGGTTCATTAGGGACATGAAAAGAGGAAATATAAGGGTATAAAAGTTTGAAAGGGGGAATTTAAATCCTAATACAATTTGTTCCGAGTCGAGGTCAAGTGTTATTATACTATACCGTCTTTCTCCCTTTCCCGAATAACTTTGAGATGCAACGTAATTAACTTGTCGGAAAGTGACATGGCTGGCTCAGGCTAAGCTTGAGTGTTGTAATAATTTTTATTGGCGTGTGGTCGGTTTTCCAATTTATGCCATGAATCATCATTCAGGTCCATAACACAGTACCTGTGGGACCTCTCTCATTTGGCTAGTCGCCATAGATGGGATGGGACATTGAATAATTTGTGCATATGCCCCCAAAAAAATATGGCCTCTTACCAACATAGTAATGTAATAAAATGTCGGGTTCGAAATTATACCAGTAGCCTGTACAAATCATGACGTTGAAAAAGAAAAAAAATTATTTAGGAAGGCTAAGTGCATAGTTTGGGCTGCGGAGTGACAAAATGATAATACAAAATTTTTGGAAATTTTTTGCTAGTTATTTGAAAATTTCAGAAGACAAACTTCAAAGCATTTCTTTCTTATCGAAAGTTTGGATGGGGATCCAATATTTTATTTTATTTTTGGATAAGTAATATTAATCATTTCACAATATATATGATGTGGAATTTTCATAAACAATTGTTTATAAAATTTCAAAAAACATGGGCATTACTTTATATTTTCTCAACCTCAATGACCTTTCACCAAAAAAAAAAAGAAAAAGAGAAAAAGAAAATCTCAATGACCAAAGTGATAACTAAGTTTTTCTTTATTTTTTAAATTCTTTATCAGAATGTGATAGCTGAGCTGAACTTTCACATTTCTAATTCAAGATTTCCACTTATAAATTATATTAAGACTTGGAGAATTGCCCCGTGCATGCACGGGTTGAGTCATTAGTTATATGCATATTGGTGTTCAAGTATTTACATTAAAGTTTTAGATATATGTATATAGGAAAAGTTCATCACAAAATTTTTAGCTAAAACTTGTTTTTTTTTCTATATTAATTCCTTTTGGCCTACATAAATCTTTGTCGTCCAGTGCTATATATATAAGTATATCACAACTCCTAAATTGTAGTCAATATATATTTACATTGAAAAATATTTAGAAACTAACGAAATATTAGAGTCTATGAGAGGAAATAATAGATCATTACTTTATTATATTGGATTAATGCATGTACAACATTATATATTTTTTAATCTCGGTAATTCACTAAAGAACTTTTTTTAACATATTAGTATATTTAGATTGCTTCGTTTGATATAACTAATTACGTAGAATAAGAGACAAATGGATTTTCTTTAATTGATAATAAAAATTTATGAAATGCGATGCATATATAAGAGACAATCACAATATTTTATGTAGCCAGTCAATTTATTCTTTTAATAATACATGGCCAAACTTTAAAATGTTATTAGTTAGAATTCAGTAATTATAGAGTTTGATTTCTCTACCTGGACAGTTAGTTTTACATTTTCCACCCGATTTTATCCCACATATATAAGAGTTACTATTGATTTCTTATTTATTATAGATAACGCACTTTACATAGATGATTGAAGTCTAACCCTAGTTTAGGAGGAAAACATAATAGAATTTTGTATGTTTTGTTGTCTTAGAATTTACTTTCTCTTAAATCGTTGCTTTCAGTACTTGTGCAAATAGTATGAATGTGCTAATAATAGGGTTTGGTTTCTCCTTTGGAGTCTCTTTATTAATTAATTGATTGCACCAATGGAAGTTATAACAAAATAAAATAGAAAATCAATTGAGAATTAACAATCAAATTAATGATGAAAACAATATCAAAGTAAAAGACAAAAGTTTTTCTTAAGATGTGAAAATAATACCCGTAAAGAGTAGTGAGTACGGTTTCAATGAACTAATAAAAGTTTGACGGAGAAATTTTTACGAAATATTTGAATTTTCCTTTTTCTTTTCAAAATTATATGTCATTCATTTTGTAATAATTACAATAATAAAATAATTTTATTTTCTAATTAAAAATAAATAAGATAGTAAAATAACACATTAAACTTAAAAACAAAAACAAAATCTCTATTTCGATTTTTTCCTAATAAAACAAAACATAGTAAATAAGAAACTTGCTTTTATCTATTCTAAAAATTGCAGAATACATATAATATAATAAATTAAATTATTAAAATAAAATGAAATAAAGTAGACTTGTACGAATATAAAATAATTGAAACTCTCCCTATAAATGTCCAAAACTTTATAAGTTTATACTATTATTAGATAGATAGATAGTTATTAGATTAGATAGGAAAGGTTATGATAACAATAATAATTAAGAACATTAGCCGAAGCCGCTGCAAACGAGAGCCCCGAGTCGGCTCGAAGATCAGCGTCAGCTGGGCTCAGGAGAAGATTCCAGATTCTAGAAGTCAGAACGGGACGACCCTCGGCCTAAAGGAGAGACTGTGTGGGGGCCCCACGGAACTCTTTTTCGGAAATTTTGAGAGACGAGGGAAGTGCTTCACGGGACCGTCCTGTTGTCAGAGCCGTTTCCTTTCCCCATCATCATCATCATCATCATTCCCCGCTATTTTTATCCGGGCCCACTGGACTCCAGTTATTGAGCCTGATTCCTGGTCCCCCAGGGCCCACCAGCCAGCTCGGGCCCACCCATCATTGTCTACTATCAAACTATTTATTAGACCACTCACACAGGATTTGCTCTGTTGGGGCCTCGCTGCTTGTGGGTCCTTCTCTTTGGCCTTTTCAAAGATTTTACCCAATCATTTTGATATCCTCAAAAACGTCCTTCAAGTTCATGCATGTTTTCATATCTATCTTTCATGTGCCATTGTTCATGCTGAAAAAAATCCTAAATAATTAATTCTCGGGCAGATATATAATAATATAACTGGAAAAAAGTGACCGTAAACTCTCTTTTTTCCCTTCTTCTTTTTTTTTGCCTCTTTATTCATTTTATTGAATGCTCTACATAAAGATATAGTAAAAGTTGTTGCAAAGGCAATCTTACTCTGTATTATACTATAAATATTTCTTAATTTTAATATTAATATTGATTGAGGGGTAAAGTATTAATTTATTATATCTTACTTTGTTGGAAAGGAGATTTGAAGACAACCATTTTTAGTTAATTAAAAAACTGTTTTTTAAAAAAAAATTCGATATTTAACTATGATGATTTATTATATGATAATTTCTAGAAAGTTCATAATGTTCATCATGCCTGCAAAGAATTTTATTATAGATGTGACTTGAGGTTTGCTATAAAATTCAAAGTTTAGGAGACATAGCATATTCTAGTGAATGAATTGCCTCTTACAAGTCATTATTGACAGGGAGTTTCGTATTTTAAATGAATAATATATTGCAAAATAAAGTGAACAATCATTTTCTCTATTTCTGTAATATACATATATAAGTAAAGATTAATTCTTATGCAAATTGAAATTGTACATAAACTTTCTTTTAAGTCCAAAATTTGAGATCAATTCGGTGTTGTATAATAAATTGTATTTACTAATAATAATATATTAATTTCTCCATATAAGGCGGTCTTCGAGATGCAGAGAACTGTGAGATATATGACAAATTAAATTTTTGAGGTTTTCTTCAAATCGTTTTTATCATAATTTGAGAGGTAGAAGTTTGATAGTTTTGTTGGTTTGTTCACTTCTGACATTCGAGAAGTTTCTCCTTTGAATTCAATTTGTGATCTTGAGATGAATGGGCATTTTGACAGTGGTAGATTTTACGGTCTTAAAATAAAGTAAAAGTTGCTCTCAGAGAGTTTTGTTTGTATATGTGATTCAACCGTCCAATTGGATTTGAATTTTTTTTTTATTTGTTTGATGCACCAATGATGACTTCACTCTTGTTATTGCTGATGAGGTTGTGTGGCGGAGATTCTTCAAGCAAGTCAAAAATTAAAATCAAGGGGGAAGCATACCGCAAGTTGGATGGGACGTGGATACTGTAAATTCATGAATCAAGATATAGACATTATCTTTAAGGCATGTTTTAATTGTTGAATGAATTCAATTCCATGTGATTTGGAACAAGAGCCTGTAAGTCAGGTATGTAATTACGCGTCTATTTTCACTCTTTACATATTCTATACATTACTTGGGTGGATGTGTTCAACACGTCAAAACTGTTTAAGTGAAATGAATTAATGAGTAACCGATTAGGGATGATTATAGCATCATTCCTTGTGAAGGATCATAACCCAAATAATTAAACTACATTTGTGCATCGTCCAAATTATTTAATTTTTTGACATGGAAGTATTTTATAGTTTTGGAGGTAATTGACAAATTCAATTCTGTTTCGTGGCTATCTATATATTAGTTACTAGTCCATGAGATTACTTAGGCTAAGATTGAACATCTATTAGGACTTAGTTTTATACCGAGAGAATCAAATAAATTCACGGGTTTAATCTAATTTGGTGTTATATGTGAATATGCTGGAATTCTTATTAATATATATATATATATATATATATTGAAAAAGTAGGGTGATATGTTATACATATATCCTTAGCATACGTGAGTTTGTGAATTGCATTATATTTCATCTCATCAGAGTTTTTTGGATTTATTGATATTGAGATTTTAAGATGAGTAATTATATAGAAATTGTTAGTGTAATTCTCTACAGAGGAAAAAATATCTCAGTGCTATAAGTAATACATTGATCTTACTTTTGAACAAAGTGTTTTTACAGTAACATGATAATTCATGAGGATACTTTAAAGATGTACTAATGTGTATGGTTGTATATCATTGCAATTATCGAGTTCACTGGGACTTACTCTTAAATAAGAACTTTATGGCTTCATATTTTTGGGAATAATATTGACATTAACCATTTTAGTGTGCATCATGATGATTATTTTTCTTGGAGAAAGAGTTATTTGGCAGTTAGAGATTTAAAGAGAAACAAGAAAATAGCGAAGATGAGAAATCGCTTGAGAAGCCTAATTTAGTCAGAATTTCACATGGCGAAAAGGTAAAAAGATGGAGCAATGTCTTCGTGAGATCATTCCATGAGAAGGCACGTACATAATTGAGACTAAAAATGAGTCTAGTGAGACAAACATACTCACATGTGATAAAGCATATAAGTAATACTCCACGATATATGTTTGTTAATCCTCCTATAAGGAGAATTATAAAATCGTGAGAGGTATAGGATTATTACGGATTATATAAAAAGTCTGAGTGAATTCTACCCCTTTACATCGATGCCACTAAATGGGATAATTGACTCCTTGAACGGAAATCAAGTTCTGAGAGTTCAAGTCCTCTTCACTATGGATTATACATGAAATGTAATACGCATTTACATTTTCAGTGCATTATGAATTGTGAGAAATAGTATGAGGTAATTTCCAAAAGTTCCTATCTAGTTTAATGCGTCGAATTTCTTCAACGAGAAAGGTTGGACATTTGTCCTTAACAGTCTCATAGTTTTTATAGTAGAGTGTTAAAGCGGTTGTGAACACTCTAAATGAAACTGCCTATGCAAATATGAAAGCGGGAGGTTGCTTTCTACATATTTTTTGGTAAATCTTGGAGTACTTGCAAGACTAGGATAGCGCAAGGCCGTACTAAATTGGCGTTGCCTATAGTGAACTAGAACTGATATATAGTGGGAACTAAATTCTTTGAATTTATGTTCTAACTTGCGGTTCAAGCCCTAGGCCACCGTCAGATTATGCACTTTACCATAACCCAACTATTTTATTTTCTTTATATTAATTTGTGTTTATATTATTATTAGTAAATAAGAGGGGGATTGTTGTATAATAAATTGTATTTACTAATAATAATATATTAATTGATTTGTTAATAAATTACAAATTGTTCTTTCTTATTTATATGTGTTGAATTAGCCATTTACTTGCTCTTTATTTCTTGGTCAATTTCAAATTTAAGATCGGTATTTAATTCTTAGACTTTTGACCGTTGCAGTGCCAAATTCAATTGGTAATTTAATTCAATTGAATTTCATTACCGTGACCCTTGTTTGATATATATATATATATATATATATATAAGGACGAGTGCTTATATTTTGAGCGTGTGAGAAATCTATTATATGATTGAGCATAATAGAAAAAGAAATATATATTCTCCACTCTATCTGCGTATCGTTTATACCCACATACCAAAGGAAATAGATTTACCTATTTGATATTCTATTCTTCGGGTTGGGTTTTAGTGAGGGGTGTCGTGTTTACAGTCACGACTACTCTTCGTGGGCATTGTATCCCGGGGTTGGATAATTCCGTTGAAATAGCGCTGTAATATTATGGGAAATTATCTATCCTTAAGAGAGTTTTCTAGAAAGGTTTTGTCCACTAATCGTTTTCAATTATTTGTGTTTTCCGTTAAATTATATCTCTTGTTTTGATATGTTATACAAGTTAAATTTGTTGTACTTGAAATCCCAAAATATTAATATTATTTTGTATGAAATTTATTTTCTCTATTTAGTTATTTTTCTCTATATCTCGAAATTTTCACAACATTCGCTCTATCTCCAGTGAACAATCATTTAGTCAAATCTTTATTGATGGTTGTTTCGAGTAAAGTCACTAATCAAATACTTCCTGAGAGCTGAAAAATAAAACTTTACATTTTACGGATTTCATATGGATAATGAAAGCAAAGGAACTCTTCATTAGAGCTACGCATGACATTTTTTCGCGAATTCATTTATGACTGATTAAACTGAAACAGAAGAAAAGTTTAAGGATGAGAAGGGGATAAAACTGAAGGACATATATGGCTTAGAAATAGGGAAAATTAAGGGAGAACATGAGAAGTAAAGTAGAAAAGTTAGAGAGAGCAAACAATTTTTTTCTTTTTTGACGATCAGAGAGCAATCAATCGAGAGTGGTGATTACTTTGAGAAACAATAGATAGTAATTTTATATTTGATATTTAAATAAGTGTCCTTTGTTTCTATGCCTTAATTGTGGGATAAGATCTAAGAGGGTGCTTTTTTCGTCCAACTTTATATATATTTACTCCTTTTTTTTTTTCCAATTTCAATACTTTCTTCAATTCCTTTTAGCTCTTTCTGATAATCAAACTTTTATTTATTAGATGGAATGGTACATCTTCTTCTTTTGATTTATTACTATTTCCGTATTTTGCTTTCGTTCGTATAATAATGTAAATATCCTCCAATTTGATTTAAGATCCTAAGATCAACACCTGGAACAGCACTGTTCCAGGAATAATCTTCGAGGCCGAACCAAGGAATAATCTTCTGGGTGTGTGAGATGTGAGAAATCAATTTTAATATGAGGCAAAAAAATTGTGTTTTAGAGCTATTCCTTCATGTTTAAATTATGAATGAGATCGAGACTGTACCAATCATGTTCTCAACTCGAATCTTCCTCGATGGTCTTCCCAAGTACTAATATATATTACAAAACCCAACATGACAAGTCATCATATATTATAATGGCAGATAAAATTACTTGTAAACACATAATTTTTTTCTTTAATAATTGATGGGTTGAATGTATTATTTGTACCAATCAATTCATCATGCATTTGGTGCCAAATAGTTTATTAATTGCATTGTGATCAATAATTCCTTAATATAGGCATATATTTAACTTTTAGCTTCTTTCGATAATATATATTTTAGTCCAACTTATTGTTCTGCAAAATTGTCAATTGTTGGGGTCATCTTCATGTTAATTATTTTCTTGATGTTGCCATATATGTCCCTTCAAATGGGCATTATAAATGTAGGCGGACGCAGAATCAGAATAAAAGGTGATAGGATCTTTGAGAAGTAAATAGTAAGATAACTTTTTTCGAATTAAAAGACAAATATAGAAAATTTCATCATAAAATTTGAAGAGCTATATTCAGATCATCTCATAATGTATCTGACTCCCGATC
This sequence comes from Punica granatum, assembly GCF_007655135.1. Lineage (NCBI taxonomy): Eukaryota > Viridiplantae > Streptophyta > Magnoliopsida > Myrtales > Lythraceae > Punica > Punica granatum. Next base: position 33,843,613 of record NC_045128.1, read on the forward strand.
CATTCCTAATAATGTGTGAGAGCTACTAGTAATCAAAGATCCACGGGATTATTATTCAGAAAAATTAAAAATAAAAATGAAAGGAGCCCCACCAAGGGCATAATCATTCAAAGAAAATACCCACCATGGGGGGCCACATTGACTTGGCAATTGATTGAATCCATGTCATCAGTGATAAAGACAATTGATGAGACTCCATGTTAAGGGTCCATGGCTATTTGGGGTGATAATAATTAATCACAACCCAAACAGAAAACATAATGTATGTGACAATCAAGATTTCCTGGTTTGTGGTTGAATATAATTCGAGATATTGAGAGCAGTTCCTCCGCATACGAAGAGGATTGTTGATGACAAAATACACTATTATCCTTCACGATGTTTTATTGTCGACAAGAAGTCTATAACAAGACGATGGAGGATCTTTTGCTTTGATGACCCTTAACACAATGACAAGAAGAAGTTTTTCGGTACAAGATAAGATTTGTTCTTTATATATATTCAACGCTTCTTTGATTTTGTTTTCGACCATTATCGATCGAAAGCTTGAGATATATCTATATATCTAACATGAAGAAAAGAAGGTGTAGCAGACATGCAAACAGCAATGAAGATGACATCCACAAACGTTAAGAAAAAGAAAGTGGAGAGGTTGAGAGGATTTCAAAGGAGAAGCAAAGGGAAACACCTCTCTTCTCTTCTGATGGGAAGCCTTTGATGGGAACACAAAGGGGATGAGTTCACCTAGCCCTTCTATTGAATCAGATATCATCACCATTTTTCTCTTTCTATAAGTTACTTCCGTAACATATGAAACGATTGCGAGAAATAAACTGTCATTAATTTTAAAAGATAAAGCTAATATAAGTGCATGCTATTATAGGTTCATGCGGAATTCATAGCATTCACATGAATATCTAACGGTTATGATTCGCTTAATCATTTTAGTTTTCCTAATTTACTTTATTCGGTTTTACACCGTAAATCTTTGCAATAAATTGTCGCATCCATTCCTAAACGTGCGGTCGCAAAAAGAGGAAAGAGAAGTTTAGTGGACCAACTTTGGGCTTAGATAGCACTAAGAGTATAGAATGGAGTCAAAAAATGATCAATTTGACATGTATATGCTAGAGCCCCTAGAAACTCGCACCCTACTCTGCTCGTAATTTTCACGAGCCAAAACTTGAACTCCTCGTGCAGCTGCAGAGCATGGTTCGGCTACAGACCTCTTAAAACTTCAGCAAGTAGCAAATGAATCACATAAACATGGCCACTTGTGAACTGACGACATGATATGCCATTCTGCATTTGAAAAGGAAAAAAGGATTGCACTTTATCATGACAATGGGCCTCTTCCATACCCTGAAGCTCATCAGGCATGCGATTTCGGCCTGACCCAGCCCAATTTTGGAGGAAAATGACCAAACAAAAGGACATATATTTCCAAAGAAGAGTTTGCATTGTCAAGTCAAGACAAGGTGGATCCTTCTGATTGTTTCCGATCTTGTAATTTTCTGTGTCTCGAGTATTTTGTTATGTACTCTTTTCGGTAATGAATGAATCTTCATTATTTCTGAGCAAAAGAAAAAAAAAAGGGATCGCTGCGAAGGCTGTGCAGATGCTGGTGTAGACTATATTAAGGAGTGGCAGGAATTGGAGAGAGGCTGGAAGCTATGGTCGACGTGGAGAATGCCGGCTCTCTCAGAGTGTTTGAGAAGGTCGGTTTCAAGGGGTGGAATGTCTGATGAGGAAGTATATGTAGTTCTGAAGGGAAAGTTGAGAGATGTCCTGGTTAATCTTCTCCCCGGTGATCTTTAAACCAGGTGCAATTGACTCAGGCTCTCACGTGTTCTTTTGATTTTATACAGGGTTAGTCGTCAATGTGTTAGAAGGTTTTTGCTCTATGCTCTATTTTTCCAACTTGTGATTCGATGTGAACGTGATCAAAATCTCGAAACCAAACACCTTTATCGTAACAATGAAAACTAAGTATGCCTACTTCAAGATATAAATACGGAATTCTGCTTGCCAAGAACTAGGAGATAAACGTGGTTGCGGCTGAACAGAATATTAAAGTGAACTGTGCAAAAGCCAAAAGGCAGGTCACCTTGAGCAAGAACCTGTGTTAAACTTGCTGATATGTTCGAGTATAGTATGGTGAGAATGAAGCAGGGGATTCTCTGCGCGGGAAGCTAGATCAACTGAGCTTGCCTTTCTAAGAATGTTAATCTGATTCCTGCAGTATGGTTAACGAACTAAAGCTCTCTGGGTCGACAGGAAGAAATAGTTGGATTTCCACCCACTGGGAATTTACTAGATTTTCTGCAGAAATGACTTGATCAAATGAAAAGCTATCTCAAAAAGCCAAACGAAAAGCTCATGATGAAATGAAGTAATGACTGAAAGCATTCTAAACTTATAAGAGTCCATCTGCATTACATATATCGAGTACACCCTTAACACTTGTCTTTACAGATACATCATGGTTACTTCCATGAAACTCGTCCTTTCCGCTTATAATTGCAGGAGTTTGCCATTTTATTTTCACCTACAATCAAAAGTGCCAAGGATAATAATCAATTAGCTAGGATAGAATCAGAAACTAGTGACAAGTTCGAAGGCGGAGGGGGGGGGAGAGAGAGAGAGACTCACCAAATAGTGTTCTGGTCGTGTTGTTTAAAAGCTCTTTGCAACCGAACTAAATTGGCCTCCATCATCACTAGCAGGGGGTCGATGATTCTGTCCAACCACAGAAAAAAGGATTGCCTCCACGAGCGCTTGAACAATAACGAGCCACAAAATCCCAAGAATCCTGCGGTGAATCCTGGTGCCAAGCCCGCATAAAACCAGCGAATGTCAAACTCATCTTCCTTGCTGGAATTATCATATTGTTGTTCAGGCAAACCAGGTTGTCCGTGATCGTCTCCTATGCAATTTTTCGAAAGTGGAGGTCCACGGAGGTCATCATTGCCAACAAATGATTCAATTCCGAATGTACTAAGCTGGACACTCGAGGGCATGCAACCCGACAAATTATTAAATGACAGGTTCATAAAACTTAGGAAGTTTAAACTGGATAAGCTCGATGGAACTGGACCTGAGAATCGGTTGAGCGACAAATCAAGTGACTCCAGATTCCATAAATCGGCAATCTCTGAAGGTATTCTCCCGCTGAAGTTGTTCCGTGACAAATTGAGATTCTGAAGTTTGTAGAGCCTTGTCAGCCCTCTTGGAAGCTCTCCAACAAACTTATTGTTTGAAAGGTCAATCGAATGCAGATATCGAGCTGTGCTGGTGTATAGCTGGGTTAATGACTTCGTATTTACCTCAGTTCCAAAATAAGAATCCCAGTTACCGTGATAGTTTGGGCTAGTGAGAGCAGTTATGTTGTCTAAGCAGGGGGGAATGGTTCCAGAAAGGCCGTTGTCTGCTAGGTTCAAAATTTGGAGACAGCAGAACTGGCAAATTCCAATTGGTATTTCCCCATTCAGGGCGTTGGATTCAAGACTCAGTACACTTAGGAAAGGAATTTGAGCAATCCATGATGGTATCGCACCAGCAATTTATTGTGGCCCACATCGAGAACATCCAGGGACATATTCGCCAAGCATTTGGGAAGAATTCCTCTGAAATTATTTCCTCTCAGTACCAAAACTGAGAGCTGTTGAAGAGAGCACATTGATGTCGGAATATGGCCCTCCAGTTGATTGTTCTCCAAGCCCAGTGCCTCCAGTGCTTGTAATCCTTTCCAACAGCGAGGAAGACTTCCCGATAACATGTTATTTGTGTTGGGGTTAGGGATGTACTCAACCAAACAATAACGCAGCGATTAATCTTCCTCCCCTTCTAGTGTAATCGAGATAGGAACTAATCAAATCAACCAACAAGCAGTAAAGTAAAACAACACCAAGAATTTTACGTGGAAAACCCCAATGTGGGGAAAAACCACGGGACCAACTCCGAATCAACGATTCACTATGAAGGTTATACAATGTCTTTCATCAAGGGTAAACCCTTAGATCACCAAACTCAAGAGAAACACTCTCTTGGATCACCCAAATACTAAATTCGTCACCCACACCGGGTGGTTCACAAAATCAGCTAAAACAGCACCTACAGAGCTCGAATAGAAATTCTGACCGTTCAGAAGTTAGCCCCACGTGTTGTGAAGCTGCTGTCAAAATTTCATCCCAATCGGAGTTCGTTTGATGTCCCGATCGAGGTTTGATCTCCAGCTGCGCGCTGCCCCTGTTGAGCAGAATTCGGCTATGCTCTTCCTTTGTTCTTTGTGCTGTTTTGCTGCTTGCAGCTCCTCTGCCGCTGCTGTCTACACTCTGCTGCTACTGCAGTCTGCTGCTGCTTTTATACCTCAGCTGATTTGCTGAAGAATAAACCCTAACAAAAATGGGTTCTTGGGCCTATTAAAGCCCGATAAAAGCCCAATACAATTTGAGCCCAACTTCCTCCAAATTGGAGGGATACCCAACAAACTCCCCCTCCCGACTATTTGGAGGCTTCAAGCATACCGGCTATACTTCGGCAAACATGAAGTTTCTCCCTAGCGAGAGGTTTGTCATCATATCAGCTCCATTCTCATCGGTGTGCACTTTGTCTAGCTTACCAGCTTGGACTCCAACACATCTCTAATCCAATGAAGCTTGATATCGATATGCTTCGACCTCGAATGGAAAGTGGGATTCTTGCAAAGATGAATTGCGCTTTGACTATCACAGTGTAGAACATACCTTTCTTGCTTCAAGCTCAACTCCTGCAAAAACTTTTGCAACCACAACATCTCCTTGCAACCTTCGGTCACCGCAATGTATTCGGCTTCCGTTGTAGACAAAGCGATGCACTTTTGAAGCCTTGATTGCCATGAGATAGCTCCCCCTGCAAAAGTCATCAAGTATCCCGAAGTGGATTTCCGGGAATCGATATCTCCTGCCATATCTGCATCCGTGTAGCCCACTAACTCCGGCTTACCAGTGCCAAAGTGTAAACACACCTTGGATGTTCCTCTGAGATACCTCAGAATCCACTTAACTGCATTCCAATGCTCTTTCCCCGGATTGGAGAGAAAACGACTAACCACACCAACAGAATGAGCGATATCTGGTCTTGTACAGACCATGGCATACATCAAACTTCCTACAGCTGATGAGTAAGGAACTTTCTTCATCTCTTCTTTCTCCTTCTCACTTGTAGGACATTGCTTCGAGCTAAGTTTGAAATGAGAAGCAAGTGGTGATGAAACTGGTTTAGCATTACCCATATTGAACCGATTCAAAATCTTCTCGATGTACTTCTCTTGAGAAAGCCAAAGTTTTCCACTTGATCTGTCACGAGAAATATGCATCCCAAGGATCTGCTTTGCCGGTCCCAAATCCTTCATGGCAAAGGACTTGTTGAGCTCCTTCTTCAACTCTGTAATCTTGCTCATATCATGACCAACAAGTAGCATATCATCCACATATAACAGTAAAATGATAAAATCACCATTCGAGAATTGTTTCACGAACACACAATGATCTGAAGTTGTCCGTGTGTAGCCATGGCTCAACATGAAAGAGTCAAACTTTTATACCACTGCCGAGGTGCTTGCTTAAGCCCATACAAGCTCTTCCTCAGCCTGCACACCAAATGCTCCTTACCTTTAACTCGGAATCCTTCAGGCTGCTCCATATATATTTCTTCCTCCAAGTCACCATGTAGGAAAGCTGTTTTTACATCGAGCTGCTCGATCTCCAAGTTCAGACTAGCTGCCAGTGCGAGAACAACTCGGATCGATGACATCTTGACAACGGGCGAGAAGATCTCCTCGAAGTCAACTCCTTTCTTCTGGTTGAAACCTTTCACTACCAGTCGAGCTTTGTATCGAGGTCGCGAGTTCTCTGTCTTCAACCTGTAGACCCATTTGTTCTTCAATGCTCTCTTACCTTGCGGTAGCTTCACTAGGTCATACGTGTGATTTTCAGACAAGGAGTTCATCTCCTCATTCATCGCCTTCAACCAGTGCTCCTTGTACTCATGTGCCACAGCTTCATCATAGCACTCAGGTTCTCCCCCGTCAGTCAGTAGCACATATTCATGAGGCGGATATCTTGTAGATGATCGTCTTATTCTATCAGATTGTCTAGGTAGATCTGCAGGCTCTAACTGTAACTGCGAGCCTGTATCATCCGTAGTCACATCATCATCTACCTGAGGAATCTCACCCCCAGTCGTGGTTTCTTCATACTCACCAGATACCTCTTCCACTGGATGCTCTACATCAACCGGTACAGGAATAGAGATCTCGTGAGGATTGCCTACACTGGCCTTCTCTAACTTTTGCAAATCCTCGATTGTCTGGTCCTCAAAGAAGACAACATCCCTGCTCCTGATGATCTTCTTGCTATCAGGGTCCCAAAGCCTGTACCCGAACTCTTCATGTGCATAACCCAAGAAGATGCACTGTTTTGCCTTGGCATCAAGTTTTGATCTTTCATCTCGAGGAATGTGAACAGATGCCCTGCACCCGAATACTCTGAGATGCTTGTATGATACTTTCTTGCCGGTCCACACCTGCTGGGGTACATCTCCATCAAGTGCAACTGACGGTGTAAGATTAATAAGATCAACCGCTGACCTCATTGCCTCGCCCCAGAAAGGCTTAGACAGTTTCGCCTGAGAAAGCATACAACGAACTCTCTCAACAATTGTGCGGTTCATTCTCTCTGCAAGCCCGTTCTGTTGTGGTGTCTTCGGTACCGTCTTCTCAAGTTTGATACCGTGAGTCCTGCAATAGTTCTCGAAAGGACCTCTATACTCACCACCATTATCAGATCTGACACATTTCAGCTTCATGCCTGTTTCTCTTTCCACTGCTACATGGAAGTTCTTGAAAATCTCAGTCACCTGATCTTTAGTTCTCATAGGGTAAGCCCAAACTTTCCTGGTGTGATCATCTATAAATGTCACAAAATAGAGAGCACCACCAAGAGATCTATCCGACATAAAACAAACATCTGTATGCACAAGATCAAGTATATGATGGCATCTAGAGGGACGACTTCTAACAAAAGAAACTCTCCTCTGCTTACCAGCTAAACAGTGATCACAAGTGCTCAAGTGCATACCTTAATGGGCAAAGACTGCTTTCTAGCAAGAATTTGAATACCTTTCTCACTGATATGCCCAAGTCTCCTATGCCATAGCTCGATAGGATAATCCTCAACAACATTAACCTGACCGGAGTTGTGTCTGGCACGCAGCCTGTAGAGAGTGTCGGTCTTCTGACCCCGTGCCACAATCAACGAACCCTTGGAGAGCTTCCATCTCCCATTGCTGAATTCATTACTGTAGCCTTCATCATCAAGTTGACCCGTCGAGATTAGGTTAAGGCGAATTTCTGGAACATGCCTCACCTTCTTCAAAAACAACTTGCAGCCAAGCTCGGTCTCTAGACAGACATCACCAATACCGACAATCTTGCATGATTGTCCATTCCCCATTCTCACATAACCATAGTCCCCGGTAGTGTAAGATGAAAAGAAATCCTGATGAGGAGTGACATGAAACGAGGCACCTGTATCTGCAACCCAGGTAGAGTCCTGACATGTGAAATTCACATAAGCTTCATCACAAATGATGTAGGTCTCTCCATCACATGCCACTGCTGTAGTGCCTTCTTCTTTCTTGCTCTCACCGTTGCCATTCTGATTTTTCTTCAGAGCTCTACACTCCCTTTTGTAGTGTCCCTCTTTTCCACAGTGATAGCAAGTGACCACTTTCCTCGTCTTCGACTTTGATCTGCCCCTCGATTTGCCACGTGAGTTACTATGCTTAGAAGAGAAATTTCTGCTTTGACTTCTCCCCCGTTGTTCAGTAACCAAAGCTTCAGACTGAATGGAAATTCCCGTGCCTTTCCTTCTAGTCCATTAAATAAACTGTCTGTCACCGTAGACAACGATAGCTTCCCGTTTGGCGCAGAATTGCTTAATGCAACCACAAGTGTGTCCCAATTATCCGGTAGAGTCCCTAAAAGTAGACAGGCCTGCAACTCATCGGGTAATATTATCTCCAGGTTCGTCAACTGGTTAATAATATCCTGGAAATTACTCATGTGCGCAGCCATATCACCTCCATCCTGGAAACGAAGATGAACCAGCTTCTTCACGAGGAATGCCTTATTTTGTGGTGTCTTCCTCGCATAGAGATTTGTCAATTTATCCCACAAAGCTTTCGCATTTGTCTCCTGAGCAACATGATGATAAATACTATTGTCTATCCACTGCCGAATCAAACCAATAGTCTTCCGATTTGTGCGTTCCCAAGCCTTGTCATCCTTATCTTTGGGTTTCGCGGAATCCCCTTCAATAGGATCGTACAAATCCCTGCAAAATAGAAGATCCTCCATCCGAGACTTCCATATAGAGTAGTTGGTTGCATTCAACTTGAACATAGATCCTGTAGACTCCTCCATCTCGAAAACACCGAAAAAACTCAAACTTCTCTAACCCGAAGCTCTGATACCACTTGTTGGGGTTAGGGATGTACTCAACCAAACAATAACGCAGCGATTAATCTTCCTCCCCTTCTAGTGTAATCGAGATAGGAACTAATCAAATCAACCAACAAGCAGTAGTAAAGTAAAACAACACCAAGAATTTTACGTGGAAAACCCCAATGTGGGGAAAAACCACGGGACCAACTCCGAATCAACGATCCACTATGAAGGTTATACAATGTCTTTCATCAAGGGTAAACCCTTGGATCACCAAACTCAAGAGAAACACTCTCTTGGATCACCCAAATACTAAATTCGTCACCCACACGGGTGGTTCACAAAATCAGCTAAAACAGCACCTACAGAGCTCGAATAGAAATTCTGACCGTTCAGAAGTTAGCCCCACGTGTTGTGAAGCTGCTGTCAAAATTTCGTCCCAATCGGAGTTCGTTTGATGTCCCGATCGAGGTTTGATCTCCAGCTGCGCGCTGCCCCTGTTGAGCAGAATTCGGCTCTGCTCTTCCTTTGTTCTTTGTGCTGTTTTGCTGCTTGCAGCTCCTCTGCCGCTGCTGTCTACACTCTGCTGCTACTGCAGTCTGCTGCTGCTTTATACCTTAGCTGATTGCTGAAGAATAAACCCTAACAAAAATGGGTTCTTGGGCCTATTAAAGCCCGATAAAAGCCCAATACAATTTGAGCCCAACTTCCTCCAAATGGAGGGATACCCAACAATTTGAGAGGTCTAGTAAGATTAACTCCTTCATCTTGCAAAAAGAATCTGGAATGCTGCCATTCAAGAAATTGTCAGAAAGGGACAATGCCTCAAGTTCTGCCATTGTATCTCCAAATCCACCCGGAATGTTTCCTGTCAGCCTGTTCTTCGACAAATCCAAGGATTTAATGACAGACGAAATATTGGAAAGCCAGTAAGGAATTATGGTGGCTATGCTGGTATTGGACAAATCCAACCCAGAAATATGTCTCTGCGATTGAAGCCATGTAGGGAATTGCGGACCGGCTCTGCAATTCGACATTCCGATGTACTTGAGTTGAAATGGAGCAGTCCATGCAGGATTAATAGAGACTGCCAACTCGTTCATTGATATATCCAATCTGGTCAAGCTCGTGAGGTTAGCCAAGTGAACTTCAGTCACCACTCCGTTCAAGTGATTGTTGGAAACGTCCAGTGTGTATAGATTGGAAAGCTGTCCAATACCTCTTGGAATGCTACCAGACAGTTTGTTTTCTCTGAGATTCAAATACTTTAGAGACTGCAATTGACCCAGGGTTGTTGGAATTAGACCCTCAACCGAGTTCTTGGACAGGTCAATGAATTCTAAATTCTTGAAAGACCCGATCTCATTCCCCAAATGGCCGCTGACATTGTTGTTTCCAAGATTTAGAATGCTCAAAGTATCATGGAAGCAAGCAGAAGAATCACCTAATATTTTATAAATGTCTCCATGGAAGCTGTTGTATGCCAGTCTCAACTCAGACAACTGACACAGATTGCTGAGATTGCCCAATATTTCACCTTCCATGAAATTCAAGGTTAGATCAAGGAAGGCAAGCTGTCTGTTATTTTTGATGATCTCGCTCGGGAAAGAAGAAGCAATCAGGAAATTGGTAGATAGATGATCGAGGTGCTCAATGGAGGTTAGATTGAGAAGCCAAATGGGAACTACCGAGCCAAAATAATTTTCGCTTAGATCGAGAAATTCAATTGAAGTGAGATTAAAATGTGGAGCAGAAGGGACATCAGGAAGTCGGCAACTTCCCAATCCCAAGTGTTTTAAAGAAGGGAGCATTTTAATCGTGTGTAACCAACCTTCGGCGTTCCTGATAGAGATACCGAACAAGTCCAGGTGCCTTAAGGAAGGAAGATTCGATAGCCACTGAAGATTTTCAACTGATAGGTAATGAGAATCTACCGGATTATCAACTGGGGCTCATGAGAATCATCCGGTAGTTGGTCATGAGGCCAAGATATTGCAGATGGAGAGGTTTCCCAATTGAAGGGGGACTTTCCCAGCGAAACATGCGTTTTAGAGAGGTCCAGATACACCAAGTTTGAAAGGGAACCAAGGAAAGCCGGAATCCGCGAGTTTGAGAAATGGTTCCAACTTAAGTCTAGGTACCTCAAGTGCTTCAGCTCGATGAGAGAGGGGTGTACCTGACCTGTCAAAGTGCAGTTCCCGCGCACCATCTTTCTTCTGTAGTCACCTTCAAGAGGTCAGGGTGTACACATGGATTTGTGAGGTCAAGCTTGATGACATGTCCCTGACCTCTCGCTGCACCTGACTCCCTCCCATGAGCAACAGTCTTCTTCGGTCCAGGATGAAAGGCAGTTTGAGTAATCAACCAGCACTTGCTTGAATCTCAGGAGAGCTTCCCTCTCTGTCTTGATGCAGGTTGAGCTTGCGGAACTAGCTCGCTGGAATATCCCCAAGACAAAGAGGGTGAATAACATTAGTGAAGGCATAATAGAGCTCATCGGTGAGCGATTGCTGTGATGAGAAAGATGATGATATAATGTTTAACCGAACTGTGCCTAAATATATATTATGATATCCTCACTACTTGTATGATTCCTCTGACTAGAGGTCTCAAAAAGCCTACTGCCTTCCATGTAATTTCCTTCATGGCGAAAAGTTCCATCCTAGCATTTAAGAAGACGAAGACCCCTCAGTTTGGACTTAACTCAGAAGGTCAAGCATTCGTTTATTCACACACATACATATATGTCATCAGGCATTTGTCAAAGATTCACACTCTCTATTCCAAGCGAGTTTATAACGTACATGACCCATGCCTTTGAAAATCCCTTTATCACCATGTGGTAGTTGATCCCCACCCCCAGGGGTGGCCGTAGGCATATTACCTAAGACTAAGAGCCCATGACAACTGAAGGACATTTAGTCCGCCTATGAGGAACCCGACCTGGCTGAATCTGACCCGAATTTGGAACCCAACTCTCTCTTGTCTTGTGGATTGAATATGTTGATCGGTATTATTCTCATACTAGCTAGTTATTTGCCCGTGCTTTGCACGGGTCAATTAGATAAAGTTTGTTTCTCGTGGCCAAATTAATATTGAAACTTAATTCTATTTTTGCACTTTTTATTTATGAGCATCAAGAAATGTGAGTACGGTAAATTTTTCGAAATGTATTTGACTAAAAAAGTTAAAAGGAGGTCATGTATGATATATTGAAATTCACAATCAACTAATTATAATATTATGTCAACTAGATGAGTACATGCTCGTTGTGCGGGCGCTTATGTTGATTAAATATATAGATTATATTTAGTAATATGTGATGTCATGAAGAACAAATAAATTATTTGGAAATATTCTTTACGTGAATATTGAACTGAAGTCACATATATGGCAATGCAAATTATTGTAATGCTCATATTGAGCTATATTTGTTATATATAATCTAAATATTGGACAATGTATATATAATCAATATATTTTATTACATATTTTGTTTCTGATTTTTTTTTCAGTTACAAAGGAGGCCAAGGTCTAGTACAATGAAAGAGAAATCCTAAATAACTAATAAAATGGTACGAGTAGTCTCACTAGATATCGTACCTGCAACCCCTAAGTCAACAGACAAGGGCATGCTCTACTACGCTACATATTCTTTTGATCTTTATGTCATATTTTGTTCCCTTGTATATAAAATGTATATATTTCATAATTAATAATAAAATTTCCTTAGTATAAACGTTTGTGATGTTTGTGATGATGTAGCAGTATGAGAATTCGACTCTAAGCTCCTTTTATATTTGGGATAATTATACTGGTGATCCAAAAAGTTTCATTAATGTATCAAGTTGGTCCAAAAAGTTTTTTTTGCTACTTGATGGTACAAAATGTTTCAAAGTTGTAATATGATAGTACAAACCGTTATCTCGCCATTGACGTCGTCATCTCGTCATTGACATGGGTGAACCTTTAAGTTAATTAAAGAAATATTTTGTACCATTATGTTATATCTGTAAAACATTTTGGACTATTAAGTGATAACTTCAAAAGAATTTGAACCATCATGTAACGTTCCACCAATTCCTAAAAACATATCAGAGCCACGTGTCGACCACGTCAGTTCGCTTCGCTAACGGTGTCAATGGTGAGATAACGTTTGTACTATCATGTACACTTTTGAAACATTTTGTACCATCCAGTAGCAAAAAAATTTTTTGGACCAACTTGATACATTAGTGAAACTTTTGGATCACCAGTGTAATTACCCTTTATATTTCTGACAATGTGGCAGCATGAGAATTCTGCTTGGGGCTTTGTTTTCATATATATAAATATATATATTAAACAAAGTCAATATCCCACTTACAATAAATAAAAAAATTGAAAAGGAAGTTGGATGTAATATGACGTGAATATATTTATGTATTCGAAAAAATATATACGAAATTACATTT